>NW_025057519.1:0-7254 GCF_019279795.1 Protopterus annectens | reverse complement strand
GTGTGTGTTATTTACATTACTAGCTGTTTTTTCACTGATTACTCGGGAATCTGGTTTTCTAGGAGGTTGCCATGTAATCTGTGTTTGCTGGAAGGTTTAATCATCTGTGGAGGTGGCCATTGTTGAAAGTTTCAGTGTGGCTTATTAGTTCGGTGGTTTGTTATACAATATTTAAGGAGCGGTTTGCATTGCCTCAGGATGCTTATATCCACTAAGCTGCTAAGAGTGGATAAGTTCACATCCATGGCAACACATCATTTTATTGATTAGATAGTTGAAGAAATTTTATTTGTTTTGTTGAGTGCACTCATTTTTTAATTGTAAACATTTTTTGCAAAGGACTTGTCCTTCTTTTTTCTCTGTAATTTGGAATAGATAAAAGGGACAAAGTGTTCCACTAAAAATGTGGGAGATAGCTGCATATGTCATAGCACATGTGTGTGTCATGTCTTTAAACCTCAGAATTCTAGACAAAGTATTTAGGGGAAAGGTACTCTTAGTGGGTGCTATTCACTCAAAATAATTTCCAGATTTAGGAGTGAGTGAATAAAAAAAATAAGATGTCTCCCCCCAAAATTGGGAGATCTGAGGTCTGCATGTGTGTCTGTGTGTTTCATAGGTTCATACTAGGCTATCTGCCCTAGGGCATTTATAAGCCTAGCCAGAGTGTGTTTGGCTTTCGCCACCCATTTTAAATTAATTTTGCTATGCCCTTTTTCGAGGTTATACTGTGCCTCTGTCTAACAGTGACACAGAAGTGATAACCGAAATTAAACCTATGATGTCCCATCCACTCCATAAGATTCCTCTTGAAGAGAATCAATGAGGACTCCTTGCCTAACCTGGACTGGGATTTTTATTCCGAGGTGAGAGGGAGCCTCTGGGTTATGAATCTGTCCTCCCAGCACTGTCCTATTTATTTCAGTTACTGAGGTTCAAGGTCTCTCAGTCTCACGTGGCTCCGATGGGATTTGGATTTTCTGACGGTGCAGCATGTCCATTAATTCCGGGTTGGACGCTTGGCACCTCACGTCAGGCACAGATCCTCTGGTAGAAGCGGTGTGCCACTGTAGAGCTAGGTTTCTTTAACTGGGCATATATGGCATCTGTTTGAGCCCTTTGTCTTCTTGGTGGTACTTTTGGGGTCTTTCCAGTTGCTGCAGGTGTCTGGTAGGTACATCCCAAAAGGGGCATTGTGCTCAATTATGGGCCTGATGAGGGATGAGTGAAACCATTAGCCTCCCCTGATCTAGATGAATCCCTTCATGATTAGGTGGAGCTATATAAAATGTTTTCCTAACCACTTTATTACATAGTTTGTCAAATGAGAGATTGCTGTCAACTTGGGTCCCCAGGTCCTAATTACTTCCTCTATGCCAGTTACTATGTAGTAATTTGTGAACCTTTGTTTTTGTAGGGGATGACGCTACGCAGTGTTTAGCTTGATAGCTCTGGCACCAGTGTCTGTTTCTACTTGAGGCCCTTTTGGAGATGTGTGTCGGCTGGAGGGCCAATTATGGTGCCCAGTTGCAGTCATCCAAACTGGTCAGCCACAGTCCTTCCATGATGGCCTGTACCTCTGAGAAATATATGCGAACAAGAGGTCCATATTGGAGCCTTGTGGGATGCCACTTGTGACTGGTTTGGAGTCTGGCTATGGCTCCCTTAATTCTAACATGTGGGTTCTGTCCTTGAGCCAGTTTACAGCCATCTAGTGACATGCAGTTCATGTTTAAGCTGGTGAAGCTTATCTATAATACTGGAATTGGGGTATTATACCGAAGGCTTTTGCGAGGTCCAGGTAGGCTGTGTGGACCACATTCCTCGTCCAATGGCCTTGGTAACTGTTCAAAATATTGGAGTTTTAAAGAGGCAGGATCTGCCCATAAAGCCCGAACTGATGAGATCAGTGTCTGTAGATCCCAATATCTTTATTTATAAGGTCATGATGATCCTTTCCATAGCATGCAGACCAAGCTAGTCAGGCTTATGGGGCGATAGTTTCAGGATCCGTTGAGGGTACTACCTTTGTGGAGATACTGCTGCTGCTTCCTCTTTGGTTACATATCCTGTAGTAAGGCTGAGATTGAACAGTAGCTTTATGTTTGGGTTTAGCTCTGCCCAGGTTCGCATGAGGGCGCAGCCGGGTTTACGTCTGGTCCCATTGATGCTGTGTTTTTGCTTAGGAGAGAAGCTCTTACCTGAGCATCTAAGATGTCAGGGCAGCAGTCTGCTGGGATAGATATTTCCTTCTGGTGCCAGAGGGGGTTGCGCTGAACCTGTCAGCTAGGATGTTAGCAATGCCTGTGGGTTTTGATGTGTATTTTTTGTCATTTGGGTAATTCTGAGCATATCTGGGGTCCCACCCAGGTTCTAACACGCTAAAAAGCCTTGCGATTGTCTTAGTGTCATAGTAATTTTCTGAAGCCGGCCAGCAGGCGATTTTGCCAGCAAAGGTGCCACGTGGTTTTTGCTATACTGATCAGAGATGCGCTTCCCTTTTAGGATTTCAGCATCATATCATGTAGTAACTTCACTCGCTTCTGTGTATAGTTGTTTTATGGCTGGGTCCACCTTGAACAGGACGTCTACCTTTGGAAGTTGGGTCTTGGTTTTTTTGTTGGGATTGCATGATCCATGCATTTCCTGAAAGGTGTTCATAGAATATTGTTTATAAAGCGATTGCGGTTAGGTCTGGACTGTATTTTCCATAGTGGGCATGGGGGCTTTGAAAGGATTCCACCTCCAGTTTTGAGGGAGTGTGAAATTTGCTTTAGAGAAGTTTTTCACTGTGGTTTTTCTATGGGTGAGGGGTGGGAGTCGGGGATGTGAATATCCAGTGAGATTAGTTTATGGTCTGGGAATCTTACCAGTGGGGATACACTTGCTGGTCTGGAGCATAGAGTCCCCATGTTGGTGATGATCAGGTCCAGTATGTTTTCCCTCTTGTGGGGTGGTAACAAGTTGTTCCATAGCACTTGAGTTTATAAATTCTAGGAACCTTTGGGCTATGGTGTTGGAGCTTGAAGTAATGCTCGCCCCAGTCTGTTTGAGTAGATTGAAGTCGCCCAATGTCATAATGGTGTTTGGAGACCCTTCCTATATTTTCCAGTGTTCTCAGGAAGGTCACGAAAGTGGCTCCTGGGTTTGGGAGGGTGATCTGCCAGCAGGCTATAAACTGGAAGGCAGTTTTACCCACTGTTGAGTTACGCACATGGATAGTCTCTGGATGCTTCGTTGCTGTGCCACCAACCTGGAGAGTGTGGGTATTCTTTTGGCGAATTCATTGATACTCCCCCTCCTTTCGTGTGGTTTTGGTCCAAGTTTTGGGGCCGGTGTTGATGATATGAGGTATAACCTGGTAGTGCAGGGTGCTCTCGGGAGCCTTGAACATCAGGTTTCTGTTACTGCACAGATACTCCATGTTCTCCATGCTAAGGAGAGTTTTGGTGAGAGCATGCATCTGGAGGTTTAGACTTCTGGGATGCTGAGTAGCATTACTCTTAGTTTCTTTATCCCTTGTGATATCTATGGAGGTGGGTACAGCTGTCTTGAGCCTGGCCTAAAAAAGGCACTTTATGCGGGAAGCAAGAGCCTTGCCAATATCCGAAAAGCCCAGGGGTGACAGGTGCAAGCCATCCCTAGCGAAGCATCGTATGGCTTGTTTGCCGGAGACATGTCATCCCAGGCTGACAGGCATTGGATCCCTTTGAATGATACACCAGCCGTACTTAAGCCAATTGTTGAAATTGATCATCTTGTCTTCATACTGTGGGTGCACTCATTCCCTGGCAAGGGTAAGATGCTACTCAAGCCTTCACTGAAAATAGATTACTTTTTGTATTCAATAAATTAAGTACATATATACATGCATACACACTCACACACACATGCATAATGAAATTTTACAAATAGCTTGTGCTTGTATTGCACAGGGACAATAGCCTAGTACCTACCTATGAATATCTCTCTCTCTCTCTCTCATATATATATATATATATATATATATATATATATGTCTATATATATCTATCTATAAATATATATATATATATATATATATATATATATATATGTCTATATCTATCTATCTATATATACATGTCTATATATATCTATCTATAAATATATATATATATATATATATATATATATATATGTCTATATGTAATATATATAAGTCCATATATATATATATATATATATATATATACTTTATTACATATTATTATTACATATGTGCAGTGGCTATATATTAATATATATATATATATATATTATTGGTTATACATAGCAAATGTGTGTATGTATGTATATATATATCTGTGTGTGTATGTATCTATATATGTATATAAACACACACACACACACACACACACACACACACACACACACACACACACACACACACACACACACTATCCAGATCTGTTTGTAAGCTCCTGAGCCCCCAAAGCCTTTCTGTGTTGGAGGGAAGCCTTGTAGCTTATCAGTGGGAGTGGTAAGCACTAGGTAGCCTATCTACCACAGGAGAAGAGGTTTCTGGGCACCATAAATTATAGTAGTTTATTGGCCGCTTTGGGGAATCGCTTTCATCTCTCTTTCGCAACCCTTCTGATTCAAAAAAAGCCTGTGTTTGTGCCTGTTTCCTGCCTTTCCTAGGCCCACTAGTCTGGTCCAGGTACAGATTTGAGCGGCCTGTATCCAGGACTCTTTGTAAGCTTCTGGAAGCCTCCCAAAGCCTTTCTGTGTTGGAGAGGGGAAACCTTCTAGCTTATCAGTGGGGTAGGTAAGCATTAGGTAGCCTATCTACCACCACGAGGAGTGAAGTTCCCTGGCTCAGAAATTGTAGCTACTGGCCGTTTGGGCAGTTTTTCCCATCTCTTTTCAACTTCTCTCTTGGTTTAAAAGCTCACACTTCTGCTGGCATACTGATTCCCACCTTTCCTGTTACTAGCCTAATCCAAATACAGAGTTGCTGTATCCAAGACTGTTGGTAAGCTTCTGAGCTCCACAAGCCTTTCTGTATTGGAGGCCTTCTAGCTTATCAGTGAGAGTGGTAAGCACTAGGTAGCCTATCTACCACAAGAGGAGTGGTTCTGGCCCAGAAATTGTAGATTTTAGGCCGTTTGGGCAGTTTTTTTTTTCCATATCTCTCAACTTTCTGGTCTTAAAGCCCATGTTTGTGCTTGATCCCCACCTTCTTATAACTAGTCTAGTCCAGGTACAGATTTGCTGTATCCAGGACTGTTTGTAAGCTTCTGAGCCCCCAAGCCCTTCCGTTGGAGTGCAGCCTTCTAGCTTATAAGTGGGAGTGGTAAGTATTAGGTAGCCTGTCTACCACAAGAGGAGTAGTTCTTGGCCCAGGAATTGTAGTTTATTTCAGCCATTCGTAGTTGTCCATCTCTTTCAACTTTCTGGTTTAAAAGACCACATCTGCGCTTGTTTCCCATCTTTCCCTCAACTTACTGGAAAGCACTAGAAAGCCTTAAACTGATAAAAGCCTTCTAGCTTAAGAGAGAGACTTCGGAGTGATTATCAGTTTTCTGTATTTTCTTGTTGTACTTAACTGTTTTCCGCCTAAACGCTGATTTTCCAGCACCTATAGTGATTTAAAAGCTTGCTTTTTTCACATATATTATTACTTATTTGACTGCCTCGCACTTTTAAAAAGTTGTTTTTGTTTAAATAAATTGTTTAATCTGTTGTAGGCTACACACACACACTAAAGTGCGATAGCACTTTCTGAGAATCACTTCATAGTCGTGTACTTTTTACTGTTTTTAAGCCTTTATCTTTTCAAACAAAAATCAAAACAAATAAATTCTTGTTTCCCACGCTTTCTAGCTTATTATTGTCCAGTTTTCAGGCTAGTGCTGAATTCAGGGCTGTGTTACAAGTTTCTGAGTTGCCCAAGGTACCTTAACATTTGGATAGAGGGAAGTTTCTCTGTTCACCTGTGAGAGAGCGGAACTTTGAGCAGCCATCTGTCCCTGGAGGAGTAGTTCCAGCCCCAGAAGTTAGTAGTTTGAAAAAACACGTTTGCATGGTTTTGTGTGCCGGGCAGCAACTGGTTAGCTAGGGTTAAAATTTTCCTGGCTCCTTTCTTCCCAGGAGTCTCCCCCAGAGTTTTCACTTGAAACTAGTCTAACTCTCAACCTAGAGGTATTACTCAAAAAGCATCCCACCTGATCCAGGCACTCTGCTCAGACCTAATAGTGCAAGCACTAATATACCTCCCGACACTTGACTGCCCAGCAGGGCAAGGCTCTTTATCCGCCCCTCACTAAACTGCCAACCAAGCAGCTCACCCTACCCTATTCAGGCATGACCAAAGGGCAACTTCAGGTCGTACTCTCCAGTCCAGCTGGTGAATCCTGGGTATCCTGAGGCAATGTTACAACTGCCTCATGTACACAGAGAGACAGCTCCCTCCTCCCTCCTACCACAAAACACTAAGATAAGTGTGAGAGATGCAATTATACAGCCAAACTGGAGGCTATGGTATTCTCCACCCCAAGACTGGAGCAAGGAACCAGTCATGAGGAGAATGTTAACACCTCACACCTCCAGCCCCTCACATAGAGCCTACTAAACCACACAGCACTGGGGAAAGATACACATAAATACATGAAAATCATACCTGAGGCTCTGGAATAAAAACCTGCAAAAGCATCAGAGAGCTCCAAAGCAGACCTCCCACAAAACCTGCACCTCCCTGGTCACAAACCAGACAACACATTACATAATACACAAAAATCAATAATGCTACACAATCACAGCCCTTAAGGCAAAAGGCCAACATACCTAACACACCTAAAGAAGAAGCGACTCCAATAGTCAGGGGCACACTGATGCCCCACTCAGCCTAAGCTGGACAAGGAGAAGGTTATATTGTTAGCTGTCTGTCAGAGCCAAGAATCCGCCACATAACACATAGCACTTGGGTCACTCCAAGAACAAGCTACAACATGTGACTCTGTCATTGTTCAAAAGCTGGTGTGAATCTAACCTGAAGGCTGTACCTCCTAGACTACAGAGAGACATGTGAAGAGCTCTGTGATAATGTAGCCAAAGCATGGTATGACCCTGACCCCAGCATCCTGCCCTCACCAAGAATGATACCCTCAGTATAAAGAAAAAATGATCAATTTACAACAATTGGCTAAACTTATGGTGTCACTCAAAGGGGAACTTTAGGTCTGTCAGCCCTGGGGATGACATGTCGGCTGCTGCCGTTTCACAAAGAGACGC
>NW_025057518.1:0-7148 GCF_019279795.1 Protopterus annectens | reverse complement strand
GAGTGAAACCCACTTTAATAATGTTTTATTGTATGTATTTTTAACTGACTTTAAAGTGCATATTGTGCACAAATATTTGTTGGTATTTTATGTTTTAATGTACAAACAACACTAATATCGAATCTGTTGACTCAGTACCAAAAGCAATAGTTTTTGCGTGACATCAGAAAGTGACAGATGTTATGTGATCCTATCTCGCCTACATTCTGAACTGATGGGTTCGGAGCCGATCCCTCGGCTCCGACTCGGCACGCTTATGCTATAGAGCGAGGCCTCTAATTGGCTGAGCTATCTTTATCCCAGGATGCACCACCACTAATCCCCCAGATCTCGTTTGCCGCTATCAAGCATAGACGTGGTCTCAACATTGACTTGGTTAAGTACTAGTTATTAGGCTTTTTCCTGTCACAAATTTCCTTTCTTTGAACCCAAAAGCTGTTTTAACAGCTATTGTTGTTATATTAGTGTGTTTGGTGAAATTGTGTTACTAAATTCGTAAAATTTTTAGTCAGGGAAGGTTTCCCGTTTCAGTTAGAGGGGCCTTCCCCTGTTACGTTACTGTTTGTGTAATTTCTTGGGTCAAGTACCTGTTTAAGTTAGAGGGTCTTGACTCCCTCTCTCTATCTTTCACTCTTTTTGTCAGTTAACTGTTAGTAAAAAAAAAAAAAAGAAATTTTTGTTAAAGTTGTATTGAACTGTCTTAACTAAAGTTTAGTGTTTAGTGTTCACTTTTATTGGTTCTTTGGCGAAGCAGTTATGTCGAAAGAACACAAACCCTCCGGGTTTAAGAAATGCACGAGGTGTGGTTTTAAAATCTCCATAACGGACGACCACGCCTGTGAATGCTTATTGCTTAGGTGCTAAGCATTTTGCAAGAGTCGTGGTAGCGTGTGCTGCACGCGTTCTTCTCAAGAGTCCTCCAGGAGAGGAAAAACAAATTAATCCTCAAGGGATTAATCAAGCCTTCCTTCGAGGAGGCTTTGTATCTTCCCTCTCGTGCATCTCCTTCAAGAAAGCATCGGGTCCGACCCAGTCAGTCGGAACCGACTACAGAAATCCAAGCAGACTTCTCCATCGGCTCCACGGACTCTCGAGCCGAGAGTCGGACGGGTCTGCCTCGATAACTTCCAGCCTCGACTCCTCTGGTTTTCGTGGCCGAGTGCTGGGGCATCGAGGGAGGCGGGAAGTCACCCTCAGCATCGGCTCCACTGATATTGGCCAGGCCGATCAGGTTACCGGCTCAGATTTTCCCCTCGAAATAGTCCCTTATCGGCACCGAGGGAAATTTCCTTGAAACCTTCACCTGAGCCGATAGTTGCTTGAGTCCTTTTCGGCTGCCCCCGAGCCCTCGAGCCGATGGAGAAATCAGTTCGGAACCCGATCGGTATCCTCTAGGTCATCCAAGATGTCATACGATCTAGGACATCGACAGGGTGCTCCTTCACTCTTCCAGTCTCCGGTGTTCCAAAAGCTTGTTCCGGCCCAGCCCACGGTGGCTTAACCCGGAGCCGATGGTCCCCACCTCCCTTGTGGTTCCTCCTCCAACAGCTTGGCGGCACCGTTGGAGCCGGTGCTGGTGGAACTCTGTGGAGGTGTTGAAGGGTCGGGCCCCGACTCCTTGCTCCAACTCCGGCTCTTGGGTGAGGAGTTCAGTACACGGACTTCTTCCTTCTCGGCCCTGGGGAGGCTTGGGATTGATGCTCTCGGTCCCAAGTCCTCCCTCTCAAAAGGCCAGCGGGCGTGAGTACCGTCTCACTGTCGTGGCCACGGAGGTGGGACCCTCCCAGGATTCTGGGTGGTGGTCCACGCCCTTCAGGCTAAGTGATAGAGCTTTTAGTCAAATCTTCCTTGGCTACCTCCACGGCTCTTTCCCAGCTACCTCCCATACGGAGACTGGGTCGTTGGCAGTCCCCCTGTCTTTGGACAGCGGAGCCCCGGCCTCAGGTTGGCCCCCTGGCCAGTTTCTCCCCTCCTGGAGGTCCTTCTGAGCCTCTTCGGAAAGAACCCCCCAGGAAAAAGGTCGTGCAAGAGGAAGCATCGTTGACTCCCCTGATGAGTCTTTTGACATCCGACACCGATCTCAATGCCAATGCAGAGAGGGTCCCCTAAGTCGAATTCTCGCCGGATGATGTCTCCTTTGCAGACATCCTAGAAGCCCCTGGGAAACAGCGAGGCGGCTGGCAGTCCAAACCTCCTTCTGCTGATGAGTTGGTGTTCCTGAAGGCCTTCTGAGGCTCAGCCCTCCGCCTCCTGGGTGTCTCCGCCCTTCGACGGAGTCTCTTGGATTTGATCTGTCGGAGTGCTGGGAACACTCCAGACTCTGTGGAACCGGTGCCTGCTTGTCCCGACAAATTTCTCGGTTCCCCTGATAGAGAGTTCCTTACCCCAAAGGTGTGGCTGTAGATGCTTTGGTGGTGGCATCTGCTACCCAGCAAGATGTAGCAGAGGCTTCTACGTCCGTCCATCCTCCTAATAAGGAGTCTAGGAGCATGGATCGGTAATGAAAGCGCACCCTTAGTTCAGCGGCCTTTACACTGAGGTCTTTGAACTACCTGACGCACTTTACTGGCAGATTTCAGAGGATCTGATTGAGGAGCTATCCGACAATTCTCTCTTGGGTAACCTGCCTGAGGAGCTGGGCTCCAGACGGTTTGGCTCTCAGCTGGCTACAATGTCGTCTCATTGGTCAACTCGTCCATGAGGCTCATTTTCATTGACATGCGGCGGAGGCGAGTGAGCGGCGGAGTACAGGCATTGCTTCACGAGAACAAGCTCTGGCTCTTGCCTGTGTCACCAGCATGGAGGGCCTTTAAGTCTTCATTTGCCGACGCCCCTCTTTGATGGGTCACCTCCTGTTTTGGACCCAAGGTACAAAAGACACACCTAACCCGCTGTGAGACCCAGGGAGGGTAAGACTCCTGACTGCCGTAGGGGCACGATTTTCCACTCCCTTTCGGCCTTATCCCAAGGCTAAAAGAGGAGGGAAAATGTGGTTCCGTAGATCTCAGAAGCCTTGCCCCTCTCAGCAGGAAGGTTCCCCTTCCAGAGGCAGAGGAGGGGGAAATTCATCCGGAAGACGCCGTCCCAGAGGCGGCAGAGGCCCTTGCAATACTGGAGACCGCAAGTCCTTTCGTGGCTCTTCAGCCTTTCATATTCCATGAGGGGGCAATGTCGGGGGTCGTTTCTCGAAGCACCTGAAGGCCTGGGAAGGGATCACTCAGGACCGATGGATGCTTCGGATTATCGCCGGAGGTTACTCCATCCCATTCTCTCACCCCATCCCTCAGTCCAAGAAAATCCTGGACCCGCCACCCAGTCAACGGGATACCTCAGCCTCAGAAGTTTCAAAGCTGCTGCAAAAAGGAGTCATCCAACCGGTCCCCGCAGACCAGATCGGATTAGGGACTTACTCAAGATTCTTTTTGGTGCCAAAAAAGACCGGGGACTTGAGGCCCATTTTGGACCTCAGCATCCTAAACCCAGATTTCCGAAGTCAAGAAAGTCCAAGTTCGAATGGTCACTCTACAAACCATTCTCCCATTGCTGGAGAAGTGTGTTTGGATGTACCCATAGATCTTAAGCACGCGACACATATCATGGTACATCAAGCGCCCAGGAGACATTCATGCTTTCCAGCCTAGGAGGCAGTCATTTTCTGTCTGCAAGGCCGTTCCTTTGGTCTCACCACAGCCCCCAGGGTGTTCACCAAGTGCTTGGCAGTAGGTGACTGCTCACCTGAGAAGTCTAGGATTCCAGGTGTTTCAGATTCTAGACGACTTGGTCTCCTAACTGCCACCTCCAAGCATCTACTGGGCGGAGACCTACAAGCTTTCTCACTATCTTACTGGAGCAATTCCTTGGAATCACTCTTCAATTGGCCAAAGTCTGTATTAAGTACCATTGAATAAGATTCATGAGGGGTAGAGAGACTCAAAACCAAATGCAGGTCTATCTACCTTCGGACAGAATTCAAAACCATACAAAATCAGGATTCGAGCCTTACTTCCCAGGTCCAAAGCCCCAGCCAGAATATGGTCCTGCAGTTATTGGGATCCATGTCGGCAACAGTTCTTCTAGTCCCCTTGGCAAGGTTGCACATGAGGATCCTCCAGTGGCTTCTTTTCCGCTCAGTGGTCCTTTCAGGAACTCCCTCTCAGTCACCTCATATGGATCACGGAATCTTACAAACGGGACCTTCGCTGGTGGCTAGGGTGCCCTCCAATTTGGATCCCAGGGATCACCCTTTGTTTTCACTCCTCCGGCAGCCACTTTGACCACGGACGCCTCCCAGATGGGGTGGGGGGGTATTCCCTGGGCAGGTCAGTCCAAGGCAAATGGCAACCGGAAGAGACTCTTCTTCATATCAACATCCTAGAAATGAGGGCAGTACTCCCTGTCCCTTCAAGCCCTTCACGATTATCTCCCCCAGGGCATAATCGCTGTTCGCACCTCCAGACAACATGTCAGTTGTCTGGTACCTGAACAAACAGGAGGGACCAGATCCTATCCTCTTTGCAGAGAAGCCATGAGAGTTTGGGAATGGGCAGTCTCGACCAAACGGTTCCTAGTGGCTACTCACATACCGGGCAAGTCCAATGTCATTAGCCGACAGATTGAGCAGAACAATCCTCTCCCCTCACGAATGGTCTCTGAATATGACAGTGGCAGAGTCAGATTTTCAGCGAATGGGGAGTTCCGTGGTTGCGACCTCTTCGTGGACTCCTCTGAATGCTGAAGTGCAAGGAATTCTTCTCCCTAATCCCGGCTCCGGGGAAGAGCCCCATAGACGCATTAGTCCATCCTTGGCCCACCGGCTTGCTTTATGCCTTCCCTCCAGTTCCACTCCTCCCCAGGGTGATTCAAAAGGCATCTCTTGGGGAGCAAAAATGATCTTGATTGCTCCTTACTGGCTCGTCACAAGTGTGGTTCCCCTCATCTTCGGAAACATGCCCTGGAAGGTCCATGGTTTCCTGGATAAGATACCAGACCTACTGAGTTCATCAGTCGGGACTATTCCACCAGTCCCTACACACCTTAAAATTGACGGCTTGGCTCCTCCTCTTCTGACGATAGCCAGGAGTCATACATTGGATTCAGATGTTGTACACATTATCTTCGGCCCATAAGTCTGCGGCAAAGAAACTGTATTCTAGCAAATGGAAAAGGTTTACTATTTGGAGCTCAACTCCGGAGCCTGGACCCCATTTTCTATTCCCGTAGCAGAAGTACTTCAAATTTCCTGACCTCTCTCTTTCAAATCAAGGCTCTTCAGTTTTCTACCATCAAAGTACAATTGGCAAGAAGTTCTAATTTTTCACGAAATCCAGCAGACCCACCTTTAATGAGCAACAGATTGTGTGAAGACCTTCTTGAAAGGTGCTGCTCTATTAAGACCCTCCGATTTCTCATCCTGCACCTCCATGGGATCTCGATATAGTATTACACGCTTTGACTTCTTTCCCCTTTGAACCAGCAGCTACATGCAGTCTAAAGTTTCTATCATGGAAGACAGCCTTTCTGGTGGCGAAATTACTTCTGCCAGAAGAGTTTCAGAGCTTCAAAGCTTTTGTCAGTGAAACCCCTGTACTTGGTTTTTCATAAAGACAGAGTATCCCTCAGACCAAATCCTTTACTTTTGTTCCTAAAGTTTGTTCTACTTTCTGCTTACAATAGTTAAGGAGCTTCCAGTTTTTTTCCCGAAAATACTCTAACAAAGTTAGGTTCATATTCCACACACTAGATGTCCACAGACATTTACGTTTTTTATTTAGACAGGACCAAACAAGGAGAAAAACAGACCAGTTGTTTGTATCCTTTTTGCAGATAACAGATTGGGCAACGCTGTCACAAAGGTCACTATTGCCAAAATGGATCCAGGGACTGTATTACTCAAGCATATGTTTATTCTAACAAAGAGCTTTACAACCTCTGTCAAGGCTCTTGTATTCTACAAGGGCTATGTCTACTTCGTTTAGCATTTCCTCATTCTAAGCTTGCTATTAGTGACATTTGTGCTGCGGCACATGGTCTTCCCCAAGCACACCTTCATTTCCCACTACAAATTAGATGTGGCATCTAGAGTGACGAGCTTCATTTGGTTCCACAGTGCTCAGGAGTGTTTTCCAATGAGCCACCCGGATGTAGGTGCTAGGGGACGCTGTCCCATCGGAGTTCAGAATGTAGGTGAGATAGGATCACATAACATCTTTTAGTTATGTACTCACCATAACTTCAGCATGTTTGGGATCCATCTCGCCACTAATAATAACCCACCCTCCTTCCCCCTTCCTTGGAGATCAGAGGATATCAGAAGGTCCGAATCCTGTTTCATCTTGAAACATCTAACAATGTTATATAACCAAGTTGTGTGTAGTGTGTGCATAGGAATGCGACAAACAAGATCTGGGGGATTAGTGGTGGTGCATCCTGGGATAAAAGATAGCTCAGCCAATTGGGGAGGCCTCGCTCTATAGCATAAGTTAAGCGTAGTCGAGCCGAGGGATCGGCTCCGAACCCATCAGTTCAGAATGTAGGCGAGATGGATCCCAAACATCTGAAGTTATGGTGAGTACATAACTAAAAGTTATCCTCTCCTGAGGCTCTCTTGGAAAGATGTATAACTGTATGTTCAGGGTATTGACTGTGTTTCCATAATAATACAGGGCTGCATTTGACAATTGCACTAAAGGTTACAACAACTTGGTCAGCTTTTAAAATTTTAGACAATGTTGTTTTACTGCACTATTGTTTGGGTGTTACCTTTGTAAAATATCAAAATATGATGAAATCTAGTACAAATGATTTTACAAGCTATTAAAAAACATTGTTTTTCCTTTGGAAAAAAGTGTTGGGTGGATCGAGTGGAAGGAAAATCAAGCTAGAAATCTGTAGTGTAAAATTAACAGAATGTGGATCAGTCTAGAGGGCCATGCATACAAATGGAAACCTAGAAGGTTAGCCAGAAGAGAAGAACAAATGCACACTATAATTTGGATGTGCGGCTGTTTAGTGGAAGTAAGGATGGAGTGGGAGAAAGAACACACAGGGGGTTCTTTGAAATGGGGAGCTTGTTTCAAGGTGGTTGAGGAACTTTGCTGAACTGTTAAGCCAGTGAAAAGACAGTATAGTCTAGGAGCATGTTGCAGCAT
>NW_025057517.1:0-5867 GCF_019279795.1 Protopterus annectens | reverse complement strand
GAAGCTGAAAAGGGTTTAAACAGATAAGATTTATCCTTCACATAACTGATTTATGTCAAGGAACTGCAGACTTTCAATTTCCTTATTTATGAGATCCATAATGATGTGTTCCATTGTTTTGAAAAGAATGAAAGACTTCTGAACCTATAGTTAATAGGATCAGTTTTGAGGCAGTTTTGTGTTTGGTGGTGGGGGTTGGTGACCACCACAGTTCTCCCATTCTCAGGCATGAAGTAATAGAAGAGGCTGATGAACAAATTGTGGACTGGATTAGTACACTAGTGCATCATACTGGCAAAGAAGCACTCCATGTATTACTATACCCCACTGAAATAGTGCTTTTAATCTCCAAGACCATAAGTAAGGATTTTTTTTGGAGTGGTGCTTAGCATAGTGGCCAGCTAGAGGTCAAGCATGTGTAGGCTAGGTTGAGATGGAGCTGAGAAGTTTGAACTAAATGTATTTTCTAATATCTGCAAATTTTAGTAAAAAAAGAATAGTTGAGGTGTATATCAACTGGACCAGTGCTAGGTGCTGTTTCAAAGGCTCCTAATTTAATTGAAGGACATGGTACTGTCTTTGACAGAAAATGTATGTTTTCACTAAATATTTTTTTATTATTTCAAATAAGATGTCTTAAACATTACATGAAATAAAGATAAATAACATATTTACAATTCTAAAACATTACTAATTTCCCCTTATTTAAAAACATTGGTGTCTATGCAAATAACATTGAAATTCTATATTATATAGAGTTAGAAACATAAGATGATATATCTTCTTCGATATTTTCAAGTATTTCCAGTACTTTCATCCAAGAGTAATAGAGAGAAGTAGATCTTGTAGTACTGATCTTCACTGTTAATATTTCCATGTGAGCAACTTTGTTGTTAAAGTCTCAAATTCCTTGAACGGGGAAGCCTCATTTTTCCAGTGTATAGTTATGATTTTTAAATTGCCAATAGTGACCATAGGATTTTAGTGTCTTTTTGGTACACAGTTTGGAATAGGAGAGTTGAATAAAATTAAAGACTTTGTTAATTGAAAATTATCATTATAAACAGTCTGAAAAAAAATAATTAATGGATTTCCAGTACATATTGAGACATATACATTCATAAAAAACATGCTGCCAATCTGCTTTTATCTTGTATGGCATCTCCAACATTGATCTTCAATAGAATACATTTTGGCTAACCTATGTGGTGTATAGAAACTTCTGTGTAGATATCTCCAAGTGAATAATTGCCAGTATTTTGATAATGTAGAAAATTTGGAAGATTTTAGAATATTACTTTTTTTCTTCAACTGGAGGATGGTTGTTTATTAAAGTATAATAATCCCAGTATGATTTTTCATGATAGTTTTTGTTTTTTAACAATTTTATAGATATTAGACAAATAACCTGTACCCTGATAAGGCTGTTTTGTGATAAGAATAAGGTATTCAATGAGTTTTGGAGCTTCATGTCTAACTGAAGGTTGCATTTGTTCTATTTTATTTATAAGAAAATGCCTTAGATTTTGTAAAACAGCCAATTGTCTTTATTTATATTATAATTATAAATTATCTGTTCCTTTGTTAAAATTTTTCCCCTTTCTCTATAAGTTGATGCCAAAAGAGTAATGTTTCTTCTTTAAGTATATTTATTTTAGATATTTGGAATGTATCTAGAATATTTGGTGTAAAAGCTATAGGAAAATAAAAAAAATCCAAGAATTAATATTTGGTATTTTGTTTATATATTTTCTGAACACTGAAAGTGTAGACAATAGTTTGATGGCAATTTATTAATATTATTCCTTTTCCTAAAAATAATCTTTTAACATCCATATAAGGGGTGATGGTATTACTGTTGTCTTGTATGTGATTATAATTGATTTCTATGTAAATCTGCTCATGGGCTTGTTTCCATATAGGTGTGTATGAATTATTTAACCATAGTGTTATGTTTTTAATAACAGATGAGGTAATATATAAATCAATATCCGGTAAATTAATTCCACCATCTTCCCAATCTGGCAAATGTTTATTTAAGGCTTTTGGGGTTTATTTGGAAACCATAGAAAATTTAAAATTAGTTTATTGTATCTTTGAATAATATATTTGGGAGGTGGCAATGAAAAAATTTTGTATTAAGTATAATATTTTGGGAAATATGATTATTTTAATAAGATATAATCTGCCTGCTGTTAAAAAGATATATTTATTCCAGTAACCAATTGTTTGTTCTATTTTGTCTAGTATTTTATTATAGTTAAATATTAGAGAATCTGTTAATTCATTGAGTAGATTTATTCCCAGATATAATAATTTACTTTCTGTTACTATATATTTGGAAAATCTTTTGTTTATATGTATTTTTTTACAATTACAGGGCATAATTTTAGTTTTGTTTTCATTAAATTTTAAGCCTGAAATATTTTGAAATTTATTCATGGAGTTAAATAGAGCATTCAAAGACTCATTTGCATCTGAGAGAGTTAATAGTATGTCATCAGCAAAGAGTTGGATTTTAAGGTTTAACATTTTATTAATACAAATGCCCTTTATGTTATTGTTTGATCTGATTTGATTTGCAAAGGGTTCTATGAGTAATGCAAATAACAATGGTGATAAAGGGCAACCTTGTTTAGTTCCCTTTTATTGTTATAGGGCCTGATCTATATGATCCCAGTTTAACATATGAAGTAGATTTTTCATATAGTATTTGGATAAGATTATTAAAATTAGAAGGAAAGTTATATTCTTTTAAA
Source organism: Protopterus annectens (assembly GCF_019279795.1). NCBI lineage: Eukaryota > Metazoa > Chordata > Ceratodontiformes > Protopteridae > Protopterus > Protopterus annectens. The sequence goes on along the minus strand of NW_025057517.1, from coordinate 3,108 downwards.
ACTAGTGAAAGAAAGTTCCAGTTAACGAATCAAAAGCTTTATTAATATCTAATGAGATTACATTTAAATTTAGGACTTTATGTTTGCTATAATCTATTAATGTTAGTATTCTTTTAATATTATCTGAAGTATTTCTTCCTTTAATAAAACCTGTTTGATCTTTGTGAATTAAGAAAGGAAGAAAGTGTTTGATCCTATCGATATAGCCATAAACATCTTGTAGTCTATATTGAGTAATGATATTGGCCTATATGAGGAACACTGTTTTTCATCTTTATCTGGTTTGATAATTGGGGATATCAATGAATATTTCCAAGAGGGTGGTATATTCAAATCTTTATTGGCTATATCATATACTTTTAATAATAAAGATATGGCTTGATTGGGTATTAATTTATACATTTCTGGTAGCATATTGTCTGGGCCAGGGGTTTTTTTTGTCTTGAGCTTTTAATTTGTGATTTTAATTCTGTCATATTGTTTGGTTTGTTTATAATGTCTATTTGTTCTTGTGTTAATTTAATATGAATATTGTTTTCTAAGTATTTTTTATATCCTTAGTAGGTGTATCTTGAGTATTTATGGAATTATCAATGTTAAATTGAGTCTGAATGCTTCTAAAATATCATTTAGTTCCGTAACTCTTTTTTTAGTATTGGGAATAAAATTTTTTATTTGCTTAGATTTAATTATTTTTTGTTCTATTAGTTAAGTATCTCAGGTGTGCTGAATTAGTAGAGTATGAGTTTATTTTTATCTTTTCTAAGTTAATCATAATCTTATGGTGTAGCAATTCTGTATACTTCTTATTGATTTGTGTAAGTTCTTGAACTTGAGTAGCATTACCCTTTTGTATTTCCAGTTTCAATTTATCTGCTTTGTTTTGTAAGTCTAGCATATCTTTATTCCATAACTTCCTTTTATTTATGTACCAGGATAATATCTTCCCATATGTAACTGCTTTTAATGCATCCCAGACATATATTTCTGAAATATCTTCTGTGTAATTTATTTCTAGAAAGTTTTTGATTGTTTCTTCATAAAATTCTTTGAAATCTCTCAATTTTGTGATATAGGAAGGTATCCTAGTAATGGGATTTGAATAAAATGGTGTAAGCTCTATCTCAAAGACTATGGCATTATGATCAGATAAAGGACAATTTATGATTTTGACTTTGTCAATTTTTTGTTATTAGGTCATTGGCAACATATATTCTATCAATTCTAGAGTTAGTTTTATATCTATGAGAATAAAATGTGAAGATTAGTGAGTCTGGTTCTGCAAATTCATTTATATCTTTTAAATACAATGTATCTATAAATTTTGATAGTGCTTTAGAGATGGGTTGTTTTCTTTTTTTGGATTTAGAATCTGTATCTTTTTCATTCATTATACAGTTGAAGTCTCCTGCCAATATCAGGCTACCCTTAGTTAAATGAATTATCTCTTCAAAATGCTGTTTAACTGTTTTAATCCTAGTCCTGGGATCCAATATAGATTTACTAATATAGATTCTCTTATTTAACTCTATTGAAACTAGACAAAACATACCTGATGTATCTTGATGAGTAGTAATTATTTTAGGTGTTATAGTTGATTTTAAAGTAGTATAGCTACCCCCCTTTTTTTTGTTTTGTATTGAGAGTTTATTAGTACTGTGTAATTATTAATATTTAAGTTGTTTATATCTCTATCTAATAAGTGTGTCTCTTGTAAAAAGACTATTTGTGGTTTATGTAAGTTTATGTACTTGAATAGGCTTCTCCTTTTATTACTATTATTTAGACCATTAACATTTATGGATAAACATTTCATTTCCTAGTTTTGAGTTTGTTTTATTTTAGTTTATGTAAATATTGTTTATTCTTAGTTCCATCTTGGATACAGAATTCAAAAAATTTTTCTTGTATGATTTTTGCGTGTTTCTGAGTGACACCAAAGTGATAGAATAATAAAAAAAAAAACTTCCAAACTTGTAATTCTTAACCTTAAAAAACCCTTCCCTATTGCTATGAGGTTTTTCTTGTTTGGTTAGTGAATCTAACCAAACAAACTTTCTACCCTCACAAATAATATTTGGATCAGTTTCTCTTATCCTCTTAGTTTTAAATAAAGATAATTGAATAATATATTAAGATAATCTAATCAGCTAAAATATATACATATATTCTTTACTCATCTTATTGTAATTCAATAATACTTACTTTAAGCAGGTTTCAAAAGGTACAAATATTTAGATTAAGGTAGTATCATTTCAAAATAATTTAGGGTATTAATAAACATCATGTTAAAATCTATAACTGTATATTTCATACATCTGTTGAAAACTATTTACTGACATTACTGTATAATACAGTACCATTGTTGTGCAATTGTTTTAGACTACTCAAGTCCGAAACCAGTGTTTAAATTAATATTTGCAAAGTCATATTGGAATAAAAAACATGAATAGTTCTGAAACCACATCATATTTCATGTTTAACATAAACTGAAATGCGATACAATGTATAAGTATATTAATATTTCTTTAGTAGACATTAAATATGTTCCTCTGATTGCATTTTTCAGCTTTTCAATGACAATTCCCATGGCTGGGGAAAAAAATCCCACCAAAAACCACTCATAATGTTGTTACCTGATTGAGTGTCTTGTTGCCAACACTTCCATCAACCCTCAAACCCCAAAAAATCACAGTACAATAAAAATCACACTTGACCACACCCCAAACCATTAGTTATCCACACAATCCCCAAATTTAACTGACACCCAACCAGTATCATCTGCTGACAAAAGTCTGGAGAACAATCCTGACCATCAACACCAGTAATTCAACCTTGACGAACAAAAGTATACTGGGAACACATCAAAAAATGGAAGCTGCCAAATTTAAACCCCCATGAAAAATATTACGGCCCAAAATTCCCCAACCCATTTTGCGAAAAGAAAAATTTTTTCAAACCCTTAAACCCACCACCAAAAATTCCAAAAGTTGTTTTTTAACCCAAAACCGGAAAAAAACCCCCCAAGGAGAAAAACCAAAAGCCCCCGCCAAATACATTTTTTAATCCCCCTTTGGCCCCCCCAATTGCCCCCAAAAGGACCCCCGG
>NW_025057516.1:0-6302 GCF_019279795.1 Protopterus annectens | reverse complement strand
TTAATCAAGCTCCAGGCCACCAGCTATCATCCACCCCATATTTGGAATATTCCCAAATCACAGTTTAATAATTTGTTCTGAGCCAGCCAAGCAAAAATACTACAGGGATGAGTTGAGATCCAGATTTAAGGACAGAGGGTATAAAATGGGTGATGTCTTACAAGCCCAGAATAAGGCTGATAATATGACACGGGACAGTCTTCTCCTCTATAAACATAAAAACAAGGACAGTAAGTCCCCCCCCAGGTTTGTGGTCACTTATGGTAGAAACACAGGCGCTCTGATGGAATATGTGCAACATCATTGGAATATATTGTTGGCTGATGCCTCTCTAGGTGCAATATTAGGTGATAGATGCCATTTCTCTTTCAGGAAAGGGAGGAATTTGGGATCCATCCTTAACCACTATAAAAAAGGACAACTCAGGGAACCCCACAAGTACAGACAACCCTTTCAGGTGGACCTTTAATAGGTTGTCACCCTTGTGGACATTCTGTTCATTGTCCAAAAATTCTCAAAACGAGGACTTTCTGTAGTAAAAATACATCCCATGTTTTTGATATCCCTTTCTTTGCCAATTGTAATACTGATTGGGTTATTTATTTAGTTAGTTGTCAATATTCTGCTTTTTACGTAGGACAGACCGCTAGACCACTAAGAATTAGGATGTCAGAACACCTTAGTGAAGTTAAAAATCACAAAATTATGAATGCCCTATACAAACAGACCCTAAATAGAAGTTATGTTCTTACCATAACGTTCCATGTTAGTTGTCTTCTTCTCGCCTTCTTCTTGCTGGATGGGTTCGGAGCCGACCTCGGCTCCGACTCGGCCACTCTAAAAGCTCGAGAGTTGGTTTCACCGGCTCGAGGCTCCCCTTATATCCCACAATGCTAGGCGAAAGTTACCTCAGATCTCGTTTGTAAGCTAACCCCAGCTTATAATAGTAACAGTATAACTGTAAAACAGAGTCCACCTCTAACAACAGGAAGAAAGAAGGGTGACCTACATCCTGAACCAGGAAATATGCATAATAGCATATGTCTAAGAAAGAGGTGGTAGAAAGAGAGGTCACAATCATAACTCCTCTAGGTCTGTCCAGGCCTGGCGGATGGAGGGTGGGACGCAAGAAAAGCCGAGAAAGAAGACAACTAACATGGGCGTTATGGTAGAACATAACTTCTATATGTTAAGTGTCTATCATAACCAGACTGCTGGATGGAACCGTCCTAGCACCTTGTCCGGGTGGCTATGAGGGCTCTGAGACAGTGGAACAAGTTGGCTCTATGCCTAGAAGCTAAATCCAGCTTATAATGAAATAAGAAGTGTAATTGCTTAAGTAGCATGCACAGAGAAATGGTGTCAATAGGCAGTCTGTCTTGGAAGGCTAAAGAAGTAGCCAAAGCTCTGGAATGAGCCTTAGGTTTATCATGCGCTTGCAGTGTCTAATTTCATATATAAGAAATAAAAGATGTTAGCCATCTGGATAATGTGCCTTTGAGGAAACTGAAAGTCCCTTTCTCTTTCGCAGGGAGACAAACTTAGCTGATCAGATTTTCTGAACTGTTTTGTTCTATCAAGTAGTATTACCTCAATTGTGTGAGTGGACATCCAGGCAGTGTAATTGTTCTTGAGAGCTATTGGAGTATTCTGGAAAAATGACAGGTAGCTCAATGCTTTGATTTAGATTTGGCGTCAGAACCACTTTAGGCAAAAGGGCGGGTTAGTTCATAAAAGATACCTGTCATATGGAACAATGAACCCAAAGTGTCCTTTGGAGTTTTATGAAGTTCTGAAACTCTTCTAGCTGAAGTATGCTTCCAGAAAGAGGAGTCTTCCATGATAGCAATTTTTAAGAACAGGAGGCTGCAGGTTCGAGAAAGGGGGAAAAAATCTCAAAGCAAGAACTAATTTGGTCCCAAGGAGAAGGAGGATTTCATGGAGGTCTGAGAAGAAAACTCCTTTCAAAATGCTTTGCAAAAGCTTTGTGGGACATTAAGGCAGGAACAGAAATAATACCCACATGAGAAAGTTAGAAATAGCTGCTAGTCCTGAACTTTAGAGTAGAGGGAATATGAACCTGCATGGAAGGTTCAGCTAGAAAATGAGACTATTTGGATGGAAATCGACAGTGAAAGGATCTATGTCCCTTCCTTGAGCCCAATATGTGAAGCGTTCCCTTACTCAAATAAATCTTCCGGGTGGAGGTTATGGGAAGCTATCAAAATATCTCTAACAGAGTGAGATAATTGAGGAAGCCTGGCTAAGGTTGGAACTGGAGGAACCAAGCAGTGAGGTTCAGAGAGGGAGGGAGCGATGAAAATGACCCGACTGATGGATCAAAAGATCTGGAACTAGGTCCAGATTCCACGGTCGCTCCAAGAGAAAACGATGTAGAAAGGGGAACCACACTGTCGAGGCCAGTAACGCGCAATGAGGATCAATGAGGCCTTCTCAGTGATAGCTTTCTGTATCACTTGAGAGATCAGTGGGAAGGAGGAAATGCATACAGAAGTCCCCGGGCCAAACTTGGACTAGAGCGTCTCTGCTGGGTTGGCCTGGTAAAGGGAATAGAGTGAAATATTCTCTGCACTTGCTGTTTTGGGGAGTAGCAAAAAGATCGCAGCAAGGCTGACCCCACTTGAGAAAAATTTCTCTCACTACAGAGTCTTTCAGAGACCACTCGTGAGGCATGAGGATAGCTCTGCTCAACTTGTCCGCAATTTGATTGGACTTCCCGGGGATGTGCGTTGCTATCAGAAACCGCTGAGAAGAAATCGCCCATTGCCACAGTCTGAGTGCTTCTCGACACAGGGGGTATGACCTGGTTCCGCCTTGTTTGTTGATGTACCACACTACAGACATATTGTCTGTCTGGATTGCAATCGTTCCCAAGGGAAGAGAGTCTTGAAGGGCTTGCAACGCTAAAAGCACTGCTCTCATCTCCAGAACATTTATGTGCAAGTGGCATTCGTTTGGTTGCCATGTGCCCTGGACTGTCCTGCCCTGATAATGCCCCCCCCACCCGATCAGGGAGGCATCCGTTGTCAGAGTAGCAACCGGAGGAGGTGGAACAAAGGGTCTTCCCAACAAGAGCTGAGGGAAGACATCCACCACATGAGATGATTTTGCAGCTTGCGTGATCATAATGGTGTGAGACATTGGAAGTTGCTGGTATGACCATTGAGTAAAGAGCATCCATTGAAGGATCCGCATGTGGAATCTGGCTAATGGAAGCAGAGTTATGGCCGCTGCCATAATTCCCAACACTTTCAGAACTAACCTGGCTTTGATTCTGTTGTTGTTGAAAAGGAGTGATACCAGTTTGTGAATGTCTGTTATCCTCTGATGTGTTAGTCTTGCAGACATGTTTACTGTATCCAGATTTGGGCCCATGTAGGTAATAGTACAAGGCGACAAAACAGACTTTTCGCAATTTATTGAAATACCCAGCTTTTGACAAACGCGAAAAGTGTAATCTCTGGCCATCAGAAGGAGATGCTTGGTGGGAGCTGTGAGGAGCCAGTCGTCCAAATATGGAAACACCTGGAATCCTTGTCGTCTCAGGTGAGAAGCTACCACTGCCATGCATTTGGTAAACACCGGGGCAGTGGTGAGACCAAAGGGCAGGGCCCTGAACTGAAAATGACTGGTTCCCAGCCTGAAGCGGAGGAATCTTCTGGAGCGTCTGTTCATTTTTATGTGATAGCACGCATCCTGAAGGTCTATAGAGCACATCCAGTTTCCTTTGCCCAAAAGGGAAGGATGGATTGCAGCGTGACCATCCGAAATCTTGTTTTCTTGACTGATCTGTTCAAGATACTGAGATCCAAAATTGGTCTCCAGTCCCCTGTTTTCTTTGGAACTAAAAAGAACCTTGAGTAGATTCCGGATCCTTGCTGGTCTGCTGGAACTGGCTGAATTGCTCTTTTGCAAGCAGTTTTGAAATTTCCAAAGCTAGATCCCTTTGAGCGGGTGGAACATCTGGAAGGGATTTTTTTGACTGATTTGGAAAGCGAAGAAAGGGGATAGAATAGCCTTCGGAAATGATGGACTGTACCCATTTGTCTTGAGTCAGGGATAGCCAGGCTTCTGGGTACAGTGACAATCTTCCCCCGACTGCCTCCGAAGATGGGCAGTCGGGCAACACCTCAGGGATGCTGAAAGGGCTTGTCAGGGAAGGCTTCCGATTGCCCTGGTTCTGTGGACCCCCTGCCCCTAGGCGCGTCTACCATTGTTATTCCGCCTCTGCCTCTGGCGGGAAACGACTCTGTCGCCAGGCGAAGTCCCTTGAGATTGTTTACGGAACCACATCTTTCCACCTTCTGGCCTTTGGGGTAAGGCCTAGAAGGAGTAGAAAACGGACTCGACGGCAGAAAGGGTCTTGCCATCAGTCTCGCACCTAGTCAAGGTTTCTTTCACTTGAGGACCAAAGAGATGATCCATCAAATGGGGAGTTAGTGAAAGACGCCTTGAAAGGGGTCCGAAAATTGCATAGCCGCATCCAGGCATGCCTACGTAAGGCCACACCTGTCCCTGCGGCTCTGCTCGCTCCATCAGCCGCATAAGAAAGAGGGCATGGAGGAGTTGGTTATGGAGTTAAAGGGGAGCCAGCTGCGTGTTCATCTTATCTTGAAACCCGCAGCTGTAGGATCCTTCAACATTTCACTCGCTTCCTTGATCAAGTCCCTTTGAAGACGATAAATGGCACAGGTAGTTCAGCGAACGCATGGTAAATGTCGCTGACGAGAACATCCGCTTCCCGTACCTGTCCATGGACCTAGATTCCTTGTTAGGTGGATGGACAGGTACTGAAGGATCAGCTAGTTCCTTCTTAGTGGCAGCAGCTACCACCATAGCATCCACAGAAACTCCTTTTGTTAAGAACTGTTTGTCTGCTGGTGCCGTTATCAACTTGGGGGGTCTCCTGGGAGTGGGGTCCACTGAATCAGGAGCCGTCCATGCCTTTTTAGCAACCACCTGCATGAGGGGGGCAAAGGGGGGGGACACCCAGGAGGTGGAAGGGCGAGAGCCAAACGCCTCAAGATACACAGATTCATCCTCCGAAGGGTTAAGGGCTGGCCAATTTCCCTCTGTTTCAGGATCTCCAGAATGTCTGCAAATGAGACATCTTCAGAAGGGGAACGGGGGGAACCCTCAGAATCATCCAAATCTGTGTCTGATGTGATAGACTCAGGTGAGTCAATGTGTTTCCTCTACACTTCCTCTTACGATGGGGCTCTTCTGCCAAATCAGGAGAGGCCTCGGAAGAGGATGAAATCCCCACAGGGGGTTCCTGAGGAGCTGGCTCTCTGCGGTCCGGGATCAGGGAGGGAGTCGACTTAACCCGAGCCCCCGTAGGGGGAGGGGGGGACGGACCCGACTGTGGGGTAGAGCCAGGCTCTAACACACTCCGCATGACCTCGAATGCACCCCTGTCAGGCAGAGCCAGAGGTCCCCGCCCGAAGCTAAGAACCCCTCGGCACCGACAGTGATGGCTCGAGGTCGATGTCGGAGCCGCACCCACCAGTGCCCAAGCACCGAGAGGGAGAGGGTCGGACAAGGGTCCGTTGCCACTCACCCCCTCGGGGCCGACGAGGGATGTCCGGCGAGATTCTCCCAAGGAAGAAAGCGGACCCCACGACGGAGCCGAAGACATTTGTATCGGCTCGACGCATCACAGTCTCGGTTCCGACCCGGCTCCGAGCTCAAAAGAGTCAAAGGAGGAATATGTTGATGGACCGGGCAGGCATCGACTGATGAGTCGGGCTCTGAAGCATCTGGGCCAGTGCCTCGGACTTAAGAAGTCGACTCACTACCCTCTGAAGGGCATGATCCGACAGCCTCGATGACCTAGAGGAGTGAGATTTATGGCTCCGTTCAGAGCGCAGGGGAGATCCCGGAGCCGAATGAACGGAGCCAAGAGATGGTGACCTGGACCTCTTCCCAGTTGTCGGCTCCTTAGGTCTGGTCGGAGCCGACACGGAATTATACCTCGGCTCCGGCCGGGGCGAGGAACCACAGAAACTGTGGACTGAGACTTATCGGCTCCAGCCGGAGCCTGAAGGCAGAGGTTGAGAACCTTAGGTCTCGGCTCAGTGGGAGCCAAGACCTAGATGCCTTAGAGGGCTTCCTGTGAAACAGACAGGGAATCCTCTGGCTTGAGTAAGCCTCTAATATCAATTTATTTTTTTCCTGCAGGACCCTGGGGCCTGAAGCCATGGCAACCCACAGCACAAAGGAGGGGCCTGGCAAAAAGGTTTTACATTTAAAGGTGTAAAAAACACACACACAAACACACA
>NW_025057515.1:0-7254 GCF_019279795.1 Protopterus annectens | reverse complement strand
GGGGCTGTACAAACAGGAGAAATCACAGGAAAAGCAAGATGGTCCAAATTAAAGCCTGAAGTAGATCAGGCAGTCCTTAAGGAGGTGGGTCCATAATGGAAGGTATGGGAGTTTGTTTGCAAGCCTGTAGAAACAGGAGAAATCACTGGGGCAGCAGAAAGGCAAGATGGTCCAAATTGGCAAAGCCTGAAGTAGATCAGGCGGTCCTTAGAGGCCAGGTAGGTCCAGTAATGGAAGGTAGTGGGTAGACATACCATGCTGTCCGGAACTGCAGTACCATGGTTACATTCACCATTTGGGAGGATAGCTTAATGGCTAAGGTGTTTGCCTTACAAACACAAGGTGCAGGGTTTGAGTCTCACAAGGGATAATTGGCTAGGCTTAAAATGGCTCGCAATGGCAGTTAGTTTACTAGACTAAGAGGGTGGCCTAATGGTTAAGGTGTTTGCTTTATGAACACAAGGTGCAGGGTTTGAATCTTACAAGGGATAATTGGCTAGGCTTAAAATGGCTCGCAAGGGCAGTTAGCTTAGTACTATCTATGAACTACAAACTATGAACTATGAGTTTTACAGCCAGTTGTTACATGGGTTTGTAAGGTGCCCAATAGGGGGCATTGCCTAACATTAATGTGTTATGTGTTGAAGAGTGTCGCACAGCCACATGAGAGGCATCTACCCCTCAGGTATATTATGTGTGCTGTGTGGATGACATTTGGGATACTGGAGTGTGACCTTACAGCAGGTGTCTGAATACACCATGTGTAGCATGTTAACGTGTACTGCGTATGACAAAGTTGTGTATGTTGTGTGCATGTGTATTGACTCTGTCTATCCAATGTCCACTACAGTGTTGCCACAATTGTGTGGGATGCTCTATGTATTGTATGTGTTTTAGGGAGCTACTCACATTACTGGGATGTGCATAGTCTCACAGCAAAAATGCACTGCATGCATTATGCGTAGGTGTGTTACGTGTACATGGCCTACACCTCACCTATGACATGCACATTTAATTAGCAATATTAAATGTAGAACACACTCACCAGCATGGGTCTGCTGCCTTGCTGTCACACCAGAGTGACCTACAAGGATATGAGAAAGTTTGTCAGTGGCAACAACTGTGGCATTGCTACTGTGTGTTTGCAATCTTACAGTAGTACAATGGTTGACAGTCACAGGCCTACAGATTATATTCCTAATTAATAGTATTGCACAACACTAGGCACCACATCTTCTAACTACACAGTACACATCTCACATAAGCATGCTCTACCAATAGAGGTAACAGTAGTCTACAGCTATGCCATGTTACCTGCACACTCCATGTCAACTTGCTGGCTGGCTCCAGCCACCATGATGATACATGTTACTTGTTGTTGTTTTTGTTGGCCAGGAGACACCTGGCTCAGGAGCAGCTCCTCCACTCTGGTGAGGTGGGATGGATGGCTACCTCACCACCTGTGGCAAGCTGTTGTCCACAGATATCAGACGCACGCTGCCGGACATGTCTAATTAAATCACTGCAGTGATGGCGTACCTGCTCATATATCCAGTTATGCATGCCTATGTCATTTACCTTACGGACAAGATCTTGCCACAGTGAAGTCTGCTCATGCTGGTCCTGGCTGGTACTGGATAACAGCAGGGCATAGTGCTGCACCAGGCTTGTCATTATCTGTTCCTCCTCTGCCGGGCTATAGGTGGGATTACGATGGTGGGCCATGACCCTGGAAAACAATGAAACAATATGTGTGAGCAAGTCATGTGGCACACTTAACATTCTAAAGTACAGATATCAATTAACTGCCATATATAGCAACCTATTGGATATCAGAGGATACACACTTTCAATACCACATATCAGTGCTCAACCCACAACTGCCTGACAGTACCTGGCACAATCTATATATCAAACCATGTTTTGCACAGCAACAAAGATAAACCATTATGTAAGACTATACAACAGTACATGGCACACTGTATGCGACACAATGCACCACCTAGCCACAGGAGGTATATATCAAGCTAATGCATCAAGAAATATGTAATCCATTGCAATGATTGTAAAGTCCAGTTACAGTATTACCAGTATACCACACTAGTCATTGATGGCAACCCCCTGCCTAACATATGTGCACATTCGTTAACATAGGTGGCATACTGCTATACTAGACTATGCATATTGCTAGATACGCACTTATATCCTGTAACACACATATGACCAAAGCCATGGTACAGGCATACCTACACACATCAGACATACATACCAGCACAAAGGTATGGCAACCAAGATGACCATTACCTGTGTACCATACAGTACTATGTGTCAGTAGTTACAAACCTTTGCTGAGGTATGTAATCTGTGAGGACTACAGGGAACACACAAAACAGTGGTTCCAAGAAATGTTGACATACACCATACTGTGCTGTTTAGGTAGTACTACAGTTCATACAGGAGTTGGATTCACCAGCAGTAACACTCAATAAGCATACATGTACTGCTTTAGCCTACAATGGGACACCCCAGTCGACACCAAGGGACTCCCCGACCATGGCATACTGCTTTTTCTGCCTAGCAATTGCATACACATCCCTTTTCTGGGATCACAGCTAGACACATAATACCATGACAGAAACAGTTTCCACTAAGCTATCACACATATACAGAACTCTGACACATTCACAAAAACATTCACATCACACTCAGTCAACCTCACATAGCAATTATTGCAACAAGTACATGTGGTGTGTATCGCTTCATAGGTTTGGAAATAGGCTATTGTCCCATGGCCTATAGAAGTCTAGCCATATGCTACCCTGGCCTTTGACATACAGGTAATTACATTTCACAAGGCCCTGTCAAGCAGAGCCACAGGGGTGATTCCCAGGGTGTATTTCCTATCTCCCATACAATCATTAGGATTATTTATGATGACTGCTAATTAGGAGCATTGTTTGCTATTGATAGGTGGCTTGTTCCAGAGTATGGGATGTCTCTGAGATAGGAATCTATCCTTCCAGCATGTGCTGTTTACCGAGGTCACAAGGTTTAGGTCCCTAGAGCATGTAGCTCATAGGGATTGTGATCTGTTTACGTGGAGCATGTCCAACAGCTCTGGGTTTGACATAGCTTAGTATGTTAGGCAGAGGTCACCTCTGGGTAGGCGGTATGTGACACAGTCTAGCTGTGGCTTTGTGAGACGGTCTGCATAGGGCATCTGTTTGAGGCCGGTATTACTCTTTGTGAGGTATGTCTGTGTTGTTTCCAGTTGCTGTAGATGTCTTGTGAGGTACATACCACATGGGGCATTGTACTCTATAATAGGCTTTATGTGTGATGAGTAGAGGGGAACACTGACCTATATTTCCCTGGATGACACACCTTTTGTGATGACGTGTGCCACATAAACAGATGACATGACTAGTGTAGCACTGTGATTATCAAAGGGGAGACTACTGTCCACCTGTGTCTCATGGTCTCTTATCACACCTTCGGTGTTAAGTAGACTACCACCTATGTGGTAGTTAATGGGTACAGAGTTTTTGCAAGAAGGGATGCCAATGCAGTGTCAACATTGAGCTTGAGTCCATGGCTTTGTCACCAGGCATCTGTTGCAGTAAATATGACCCTATCTCTGTCTCTCTCTCTCTCTCTCTATATATATATATATATATATATATATATATACATATATATACATATATATGTATATATACACACACACACACATACATATAAACATCCATTGGTGTACATATAGATATATAGGCACATATACAGTCCACCTTTCATGGTGGGGATATCAATTATGCGAAGGTTGTGAGGTATACAGTTATGTCATAATATTGCACAGTGTTGTGCGGAATGCATTGAAGGTGTTCTCAGCCAATGTAGCTTTAACAGGCCTCACTTGTTGCAGCACTGCAAACCTGATGAATAATATCCACAGCATTTAACCACCACATGTCATGTACCAGCACTGTATGCTGTCTTGTTTGCCACACACTGCAACCTACATAGAAATATGCACATAACAACCTTCAGCAACATATATATGTCCACCCTTCACAAACAGTTGCAGTATGTCCCTTGCTCTATGCACATGTACAGATGCTAATATATCTGACACGGACAGATCTCTCCGTATGTGTGTGCCATACACACACAAGGTCCACACTGTTGTAAGTTTGTGTACCTCACGGCTGACCTGTTGGGCATTGCTGCAACATGAACAGGTGTCACATGTGAGCACACAGTAATATCAGAGGGTGTATATATAGCTGTAAATGCTAGATTAGCATACTAGCCTGGTACAGCTGTTGCCAATGCTATGCTTCACATTAATATGACTATCATGCATTTATTACTCTGTCACATCCATGTTTATATAACCGTATGCGCTACTCACCCAAACAGACATTGTACACACTACTGTACAGAACACAGATAACATGGATCAGATGTTTGACATTTAATGCTGAACTACATATGTCACAGTCATATCCCACTGCACACAGCTACACACTGATTTTTCCATGCCAGTAGTTATGCAGGGCAGCTGTGCATAGATACGTATTGCTGCCACATATGGATGATTCAAACTATGTAGAGTACCCTTCATAAACATCTACTACATGCCAGTAAATACATAGCTGTTACATAACTTTCCTTTGTATGTGTTCATATTTGTCTGTTCTGTGTGTTTTGTAATTAATTTATGTATTTTTTTGAGATATATATATTTTTTAAATATAATTTTTTTCAATATATTATTTATTTTTCAATATATATTTTTTCAATATATTTTTTCAATAATTTTTTTCAATATATGTATATTTCTTCAATATATTTTTCTTTTTCAATATATATATTTTTTTCAATATATTATTTTGTTTCAATATATTCTTTTTTTTCTCTTTTTTTTTCAATATATTACTTTTTCTTTCGATATATATATTTTTTTATTTTTTCTTTTTTTCTGCTGCTGTTGGCTGCCCCCCTCCCCTCTCTTTTCCTCCTGCAATGAAATGACTGCATGTGTGGACAGCAAGTACAGCCTGCTTTTATAGGTATCTGCACATGTGCATGTGATGGCCTCTGCACCAGTTGGTGGCCACCATTTGGCAATTGCATGCAGCCTGCTGTGTGGTACTTGCAATACTCACTGTCACAGCAACTCAGTGCTATAAATTGCTAAGTCAGGTAGGCGTAGCCCTTTCAGCTTTCCAAAGTGGGGACCATGCTTGTTTGCTGTGGACACCGTTGTGTAAGTCAGAAGGTTGGTATACTTCTTATAAATGATGCTAGGGGTGTAGCCAGTGATTTGAATGTTGTACTCAGACCTGAATGATGCCACTTCCAGTACACAGTTGACAGTGTAGAATTGTACTCACCCCTACAAATGCTAACACAAGATACATGGGAGTATGCAGTTTCTTTTCTACTTATACAATTAGCTGCCATACATATGTAGTTATTGAGATGTTTTCATTTGGCACATGAACTGCTTGGGAACTGCTATACTGTGAATATTAATGTACTCACTTCTGCACAGTTTGTGCTTTTTCTTTTGTTGACATTATCACAGGATGCTCATGAAAACTGGACAATTCCAGTACTGAGTATGCCTACCTACATCCTTGATGGACCTTGAACACACAGGTATTTTGTACATTTGGGTGAGGATTGTCCTGCTATGATACTGTGTGGGGGTAGTAAAGTGCTGCTGTAACATTATTTACTGCTAGAATGTCTGGTTCTGTTATCACAGTCATGTAATGCAATTCCACAACAACTGCTGGTAACGTTCCATAGAACAGGTTTTGTGTTATGGCATTCCTATCTTTCCTTTACATTCACTCATTCTGATGCATGATATATATCTGGTACTTCATGCAGTTTTGTGTGTCCAAGGTCCGAGGTTCGAGACTGACAGTGGTGTTTTATTTTGCTGCTGAGCAGAACAAGGGCCTTCACATGCGGGGGTGACTAAGGCACTTTTAAGCAGTTGTAAGCGGGTTTGCGGGGGTTTTGATGCTTAGCAATACTTAGTTAAGCGCACAGACACTCAAAACCCGCTTGCTGCTGCTTAAAAGTGCTTACTCCCGCTTACCCTGCACTAATTTCTTTAAAAGAAAAGAAAATGGGGTGAATGGAAAGTGGTAGAAAAGGGGCACAAAGAGGGAAAGACAGTAGGGAAAATAGCTAGGGATGTGCAGGACAGGTGTAAGGAAGGTCCATAGCTGCCCATTTCTTTAACAGCAACAGCTGTGCATATACTATAAATTTGGAGGAATTTTTAAACCTTCCACCCCTGAAGAGGGTGAGGACAACAAAGTATATTGTACTGCCAATTAAATTTCAGTTTATGTGTCCAGCGGACATGTGTGCAAAATGAGCAGCTATGTATGGGGTGTCATTTTTTGTGGGAGCAGATTGCCCATTTTTTTTTCAGGTGAGAGTGGATTGTGGGGTAGGTGAAGTAGGTATATTTGGGGAGGTAGGTTGGGGAGGTACACAGACAAGACAAACAAGACGCATGCAGGGGCGGAATATGACACATGGGGTGGGTGAACACCATTGACGGGGAAGGATGTTTGGAAATCGCAAGCCCATGAGCCCACAGATGGCAACAGTGAAACTGAGATCCCCACCCATGGGCAGTCACCACTGCACCATCACAGCCCAGAGGGTGGCTGTGCTGGGGGCTGTATAGGAGGGGCAAGCTCACCCATGAGTCACACCACTCTTGCCTCGAGCTGGTGTATAGGATCAGCGACTGAACGCTGGATCTCCCTACGCACCACAGCCCGGACCGTTCGGAGGGTGATAGGTGGCCCCCCTCTGGCCACACTTGCATGGGGGGGACAAGCCACATCCCCTGCAGTGCTTCCTCCTGAAGGTGGCACAGAGCCAATGGAGGAGGAGGTCCCGGGCTGGGCACCGGACCTGCTGGTGCCAGGTGCCATCGCCAGCTGAGGTCGGACAGGTGGGTCCACTAGGACCGGCCTTCCCATACGTTCTATGTTTAGGAGGATTTAATGACAATATGGGTTGATAACAGCCAACAGCATTCCAAATTAGTTGTAACAGCATGCAGTAATATTCCCATTAACCCAACACACCAGAATTCCAACAGTTGAACAGCAAGCCCTGCATATTAGAACAAAGTGGACATTCCAACAGCATGCAGGATTGATTGGTAGCAACAGGCCACCAAGATTGTGTGTTTGAAAGGGCACATGCATCAAA
>NW_025057514.1:0-6143 GCF_019279795.1 Protopterus annectens | reverse complement strand
TAGAAGATGTCTTAGAGTGTTTGTCATGCTTATCCAGTGCCTCTTGGAAAGAGGATTTCAAAAGACGTCTATCCAAACGTTTCCTCTTTCTCTCATACAACACTCTAGCACCAAAAGAGTGGCATATTTAACAACTTTCTTGTAGGTGCACCTCACCTAAACAATAGACATAGTCAGTATGTCCATCAGTGATGGACATCTTTTGCCCACATCTTGGGCATTTTTTAAATCCAGACTTGGATTTCTCTTTCTCTTGATGAGACATCCTATCAGTAACAAACAGAGAAAAAAAAAACTCTCTCTATATATAAGAAAAAGCACTCAGAAATTTTAACTGTCTCTAAGCTATGAGTAGAAAAAAAAAAAAAAATATATATATATATATATATATATATATATATATATATATATATATATATATCAATACAGCACACTAACTCCTAATAATGCAAGACTTCTAAACAGTGTTAATTATCTTAAACAACTAAGCTAAGTTATATAAATTCTCTATCCAAATATCAATATACTTGCCCTGTAAAAATAAAAGGCTCTAACTCACATCACACAACTATATAAGAAATATGAGATAAGGAAAAATTAAAGGCCTAAAAACACGGCCACTTATCTAACTTATTTAAACTATCTAAATATCTAACAAGTTAGCAAGAATACACTAAGAGAAAGGCTTAACTACTATAAAAAAGGAAACGTATTATTGAACTACCTAATTTAAACTTTTTAACAAGTTTTAAAGAGAAAAAAACAATAACTTTCACAGGCCAGAGCTGGTGAGCGTCCGATCAAGTTGCAGCAGCAAACGAGATCTGAGGGAAGATCAAGGTGCATCATGGGATAGGGAGTTGGCCTCGAGCTGGTTGAAGACCTCGGGCTTTTGCATATGGCCAAGTCAGAGCCTAGGATCAGATCCGAACCCATCAGTACGAATGAAGCGAGCTAGAACAACTTCACATCATCAGTTTTACTTCTTTTGTGAGCAGATATAGCCTTTCCAAAAGCAGAAGGAATCACACCTTTGAGAATTAATTTATTTTTCCTTTTGACAAGGGGCCTTATAACTAAACCCATGGCAAATACTGTGATCTTCTTGCAGATGAACTGGACCCAAACAATATATGCAAAAAAAGTGTGAATCCAAGAATGGAATCTTATGGCTATCTTTCTGACAATTCTTGAAGCCAGAGGGACTCAGGCTTTTCAGCCATAACAAAAAAGCTTTAAATTTACAAGCTGGCAAGAAGCCAAGCACACCCACATTTACAGAGAAAGAGAGGACAATTACACAAAACAGTCAGTCAGGCAGAGAAATTCTAAGTAGCAAATTTTTTTTTTTTGTAAAGAAGAAGAAGATGGAAAGGACGATCAACTATGACAGTACAAAATTACATCAAAAAGGGAAGGACGAATAAAAATTAGGGTAGGGTCTGATGAAGACAGCAATCAAGGAATATTTAGAAAGATATAGACAAGGCAATATTAACAGAAGAGAAATATCTGAAGAAAATATTACAAAAATGTTTAAACATTTGTAGCTCGAGAGCCCAGGCAAAATCGCGATCTGTCTAGGAAAGCAGTAAATATGAGATCTGAGGTAACTGGGAGGAAGGACTGAGGTAAGGTTGAAGCTTGAGGAGTTTTTAAGCCTGCCACGAGCTGTAACAACATCCGAGTCAGTTCGATGTTGGATAAACAAATGTCAAGCATAGAATGAAAATCGACAACATCAGATCAGAACGCAAACCTAAACCTAACTAACCTAATATATGTACTATACCTATCGCACACCTAAAAGGGTAGGAGAGAAACACCAGAGAAAAAAAAAACAAAACACAACAAGCCTACA
This sequence comes from Protopterus annectens, assembly GCF_019279795.1. Lineage (NCBI taxonomy): Eukaryota > Metazoa > Chordata > Ceratodontiformes > Protopteridae > Protopterus > Protopterus annectens. The sequence continues at coordinate 4,282 of NW_025057514.1, read as the reverse complement.
CAAAAATATCAAAAGGATATGCTTTGCAGAGCCATGGATTGAACTGCTAACACAAATGAGCAAACTTGATCTGAGGGGTCAGCTGATGGTGGGGTACTACTGGTGGGGGAGATAGAGCCCACCCAGTTGAAGTCTGAAGGATTTGGCCAGTGTCAGATCTGATAACCCATAGGTTGAAGTCAGATGGAGACTGCAACATTGTATAAAAAATTACTTCTTATTTCCAACAAGAAGCCAGCATACTTAATGTCTGTCAATGTGCCTTGAAACTGATCTGACTGGGATGGCTCCAACAGATTGTTTTCGGTTCACTGTTACACCTACAGCTTGAAATACCTGAAAAACTAGGCACCAATTTACTTTTAGCTGTAAAGGACATTCTTTTTAAATGAAGGCAGTTATTCAAGTGAGAAAATATTCAAATGCCTTTAGGCATTAAGTGAAATAAAGAAGCTAGCCATTTTGTGAAAATCCTTGCAGCACTGTCTATGTCAAGGAATTGAGTTGTAAACTAAAAGTGATTCTGGCTTGCTGATGTGGGTGAATGGGAATATTAAGGAAGTTATACTCAATGCTCATGCATCTAGATGGCTCTGCTATGAATAATCACTGCCTTCTTCAATTCACATGCAATTACGAGCAACACTCCCAAGGTCATAAAACACAAATACACTTTTTTTTTTTGATGAAGAAGCATGCCCCCACACTCTCAAGTCATAAACATACACATACATATAATTCTGAGACTGCACAAATTTACTGAAAGTGAGCCAGACAAGACTCTCACTTTCTTGCTTTTGAAATTTCACATGGAAATTAACCCAGTAACCTACGTTATGATGTTTTGGGCAAAGTGTAAATGAACGTCAACAAAGCAGCAAGGATAGCCATCTAGACTTCTTTCGGTTTGTCTGGCAGTAAAGAAGGTATTATAATCATTCTGAATTTCTGAACTTTGACAAACTGGTTTCACAAAAGCCTAAAAGTTATGTTCTTACCATAATGTTCCACCTGTGTTGTTCATCTTCATTCATTACTGATGGGTGTGTGTCGGCCCCTTGGAACCAAGTCGGGCCCTTTTAACAAGCTTGTGCCAGCCAAAACCTCTCGAGATAAGCTTTTACCCATAGTACCCCTTCTCCCTGTTATCTCAGATCGAGTTTGCCCGTGATAAGAAAAGCAGAGGCATTTTCTGAGCAGAAACCCTAAAACAGGATTAGGACCCAATCTGATCCTCCAGGATCCTCTGGAGGGGGAAGGTGGGTGGGATGTAATGAATGAATGAAGATGAATAACACAGATGGAATGTTATGGTAAGAACATAACTTCTTTATCTGATGTTGTTAATCTTCATTCATTCCTTACTGATGGGACAGCGTCCCTAGCTATTTTATGTCCTGGGAGGCCCTTATAGAAGAATGTGCCTGAGTACCACTGAATCAAAGGATGCTCTTCCCCTGGAGACCAGATCCAATTTGTAATGAGTAATAAAGGTATGGGGGGGTAGATTATGTTGCAGCTGCACAGATATAATTAATTGAAGCCCTTGAATGAAAAGCCACAGAAGGTGCCACTGATCTGGTTGAGTGTGCTTTGACTTTGCTCAGTAAAGGGATTCTATTCTGTTGGTAGATGAAGGATATAAAGTTTCTCAACCACTTAGATAAGGTCACTTTAGAAACAGGGTCCCCCAATTTTGGATCTGAGAAAGACACAAACAACTGGTCTGACTTGCGTACTGGTTTTGTTCTATGCAGATAAAAACATAATTGTCTATGAACATCCAGCAAATGAAGGCAGTATTCCCCTTTATTCGAATAGTATGGAAAAAAGACAGGAAGGTCAACTGTCTGGTTAACTGTCAATTCTGAGACAACTTTTGGAAGAAAGGAGGGGTTAGTCCAGAGTGATACTCTGTCTCTATGAAAGATTATATAAGGATGTTTGATACATAAGGCCTGAAGCTAGGATAAGCATCAAGCTGAAGTTATGGCTACTAAAAACAGTGACTTCCAGGACAAAAACTTCATATCACAAGAATTTGCAGGTTCGAAAGGCGGTTGTGCTAAGGTTAAGTTCCAAGGGTCAACAGGTTCTTTGAAAGGTGGTCTGATCTGCAGCCCCCTTTTAAAAAGGTTTTGCAGAGGCGATGGGAGATTAAGGATGAATTTTGGAAACCATCATGAAAGTTTGAGATTTACTGCCAAATGGACTTGAATTGTGGAGGCTGCCACTCCTGACTGTAGAAGATCTGACAGATAATCCAAAAACACAGTAACAGGAGCTGAGCAAGGCTCTAGTTTCTTTTGCTGGGACTAAATAAGAAATCTCTTCCATTTGCTGAGATAGATTTTCCTTGTGGATGGTTTATGTGAAGTCAGAAGGATATGACACTGGGAGGTAAGGTTACTGTCTATTACCGAAGTGGAGAAACCAAGCTTTCAGCTTGAGACTGGGAAGGCTGAGGTGCGTCAACCCTTGAATGCGAGATCAGTTCGGGGTAGGAGCCAGAATCCAGGTCTGGCATACTAGGTTAGGCCAAAGCAAGGGAAACCAAATTTGCCGTGGCCAGTAAGGGGGAATGAGGACTACCTTGCTTCTCAGATGAAGGGCCTTCTTTAGAAAAAAGGGGGAAACAAAGGGAAGGGAGGAAAGCATAAAAAGTCCCGAGGGCCAATCATGTATCAGAGCACCCTCAGAAATTTCCTGTGGGGATTAGGGCAAAGTTGCTGCTGCATTTGTTATTTAGTGGGGAGGCGAAAAAATCGCAGGAGAGATGACCCTAGTGGCCGAAAATCTTTCGCCACAACTAGACTGAGTGCCCACTCGTGAGGCAGTAGGATACATCTGCTCAGCTTGTCAGCAATTACGTTGGAAACCCAGGAATATGCGTTGTTATCAGAAAGTGGTCAGAAGCTATTGCCCATTGCAAATTCTTATGGCCTCTCGACTTACTGGGTAGGACATGGTTCCCTCCTTGTTTGTTGATGTACCAGACTACTGACATGTTGTCGAACTGTATAGCAATTGTCCCTGATGGAAGGGTGGACTGAAATGCTTGCAGTGCTAGAAGCACTGCCCTCAGTTCCAGGACAATGATATGCAGATAGGCCTCTATGTTTGACCAGGTGCCTTGGACAGTTTTCCTTTGGTAAAGCCCCCACCCTATCGGGGAAGCGTCCGTGATCACTGTGACCCTGGGCTGAAGTGGGCAGAAGAGGTGACTCCATAGCTCTTCGGTCTGGCTTCATCTACCACATTAGATCCTGTTTAGATCACTGAGTTATATGTACCTGAAAAGACATAGGATGGTGCAAGGGATACCACTGTGTCAGTAAGAGCCACTGGATGTGTAGTCTTGCTAAGGGCACTATGGCAATTGACGCTGCCATGGAGCCTAGGAGTTGGAGAACCCCCAGCTGAGACTAGGTTTTGCCAGAGTATCACCCAGATTTGGGATCTTATCCTGTGGAATCTGTGGTCCAGAAGAGGGACGAGGTAAGCAGGTGTTTTGAAAATTGCCCCTATAAATTCCAAGATTTGAGAGGGAATCAAGTTGCACTTTCCCCAATTTACTGAGATTCCTAAGGATTCTGCTAGTTTGAGAGTGTAGTTTAGAGCTATCTCCAGTAGATGCTTGGTGGGGGCGGTCAGGAGCCAATTATCTAAATATGAAAACAAATGGAATTCTTGAAGTCTCAAGTGAACTGTTACCACTGCCATGTACTTGGTGAACACTCTAGGGGCTGTAGAGAGTGCGAAGAGCAGTGCACGTAATTGGAAGTGATTGGCTCCTACCCGGAAGCGAAGGAATGTTATGGAGAGTGTGTCCATTTTTATGCGGAAATATGCATACTGAAGATCTAATGACCACATCCAATCGCTTTTCTCCACAAACGGAAGGATAGACTGAACCATGACCATCCGGAATTTTTCCTGTTTGACAAATTTGTTCAGGATGCTGAGATCTAGAATTGGTCGCTAGTCCCCTGTCTTTTTTGGCATTAAAAAGAATCTTGAGTAGAATTTGGATCCTATCTAGTCAGGTGGGACTGTCTGGATGACTCTTTTTTGAAGCAGCTTTTGTATTTTTTGAGCTGCTGTTTCCCTTTGACTGGGTGGAACATTGGGAATTCATCTTGACAAAGTACAGTTGTGTAAACTTGCCATAAATGTATATGTTCGAGTGTATTCACTGTTGCAGTCATTACATTTGGGTTATCTGCTTGCAGGTAGCCAGTCGCCTGATTAACAAAGTCTTGGGTCCGGTTGCTGTCCCTTC
>NW_025057513.1:0-5699 GCF_019279795.1 Protopterus annectens | reverse complement strand
ACTATTAAAATTAGTACAAACAGCCAGAAGGGGTGAGTAGATGTTGTTAGATCAAAGACAAAATACAAAATGCCTTTTTGCTCACTCAGAGAGTTCTTAAATTAATACCTCAAATATTGCTTAACTGGGATACTTGCAGGATGACATCACTTTGTTATCTGACAACTATCCCAGGGTACGACAACTGCCATATGCTAGAAACTGCCAGAATTTTTAGCATATCTACTGTGAAAAATACATATCTCTCTACAGGATCTTTGCAACTGCTGGAAGACATAAAACAATAAAACACACTTTGCAAAACAATGCAGAAGGCACTCCAGCTATATACATCCTGTCTCCTTGCTGCATTGAAACTAACTTTTATAGAAGACTCATAAACTAATTTAATTTCAACTATTTTTTGGTAAGTTATTTGCACTATTGTGTACCTAGTTTCCACTATTTAAAACCTATACATTCACATTAGCTGCTAATAGTGTATATATACCATTTCTGTTCTAATCCAGCAGGGTGCACTGTGGTTTACACATCTAGGCTCAGCACTCGTAACACAAACCCTGTTTCAACACAAACTTGTACCAAGCAGCTTTAATATACACATAACATACAGCTTTGCTTGGGTCATACCTGTGTAATGACAAGCATATGAATCATGTTGATATTCGCAGAACAACAAAATAGAGTTATTTACATAAAATTCCAGGAATAGCTCTTGCTGGCAGTATCTCCTTCTGTCACACTTCTATATAAATCATATTAATATTTACAAATGACATATAATTATTTACAAAATTCCAGATAGCTGGGCTGGAATTATTTCCTTTTGTGACAGCCCCCCTCTCAAAAAAAAAACTCAAGCTAGTTTTTCAAGTGACCCTTGAGAATCACTGATTGAGAGGGTGAGTCTATCTGGGAATACTCTACTGCATACCTTGTCTTGAGAGCCCAACTGCGTTGACAGTGCTAACACCACTGTGGTGCTGCACTATCATATCATATGCCTGCAACCCTAGGCTCCACCTTAGTAACTTGGCATTTTGCTGACTAGCTTAATGTAGCCAAGTTAAGGGATTGTGATCTGTGACTACAGCACTTCCTTCCACCTGACAGAGGCTGTGATTTTGGCGCAGTGCCTTACCTATGGCTAGGTATTCCTTTTCTACAGCTGCATAGCATTCTTCCCTCAGTTGGAGCCTATGGTTGAGATATATCACTGGGTGCTCTTCTCCCCCTGAGGACACCTGGCTGAGTATAGCCCCCACCTCATGGTTTGAAACATCCACTGGCACAACTGCTCAAATTATTTTGCTTCTTAATCTGGACTGGCTAAAACAGGGGGTCCTCCCAAAGCTCCTTTAAGCTTCTGGAATGCCTGCTCACATGCTGGGATCCATACTACCTTATCTGGCTTGTTTTTCCTTGTTAGGTGTGTGAGGGGAGTAGCTATGGTACTATAATTGGGGACAAACTTTCTGTAGTACCATACTGTCCTTAAGAATGTCCTCACCTGCTTTTTGGTTACATGGGCAGCCCATGGCTGAATGGCTTCCACTTTGTCAGGTTCTAGCCTGATCTTACCACTCCCCACTCTCTGTCACAGGTAGGAGACCTCTGCCATACCCACCTGACATTTGCTGGGCTTAATGGTCAACCATGCCCTCTGCAGTCTGTCTAGCACCTCCCTGATATGCTGAAGGTGCTCTTGCCAGGAATGGCTGTAGGTGGCAATATCATCCAAGAAAGCAAGGGTTAAATCTCCTGTTCCTGCTAGGATATGGTCTACCAGCCTCTGGAAAGTAGCTGGGACATTTTTCATCCCAAATGGCATCTTTCTGAACTCATACAACCCGAAAGGAGTCACAAAGGCTGACCTGTCCTCCCACGAGCTTTGCAGAGACCAAAGGCACCTGCCGCTAGTGACCATTAGTAAAGATCAATTCAAGTGGTATATGCTTGGCCCACCTGCTGCTCTAGGGCTTCACCTGTCCTAGGCATGTGGTAAGCATTTGAATCTGTGTGACTATTTAATTTCCTGTAGTCTACCCAGAACCTGATATCGACATCCTTCTTTGGTACCAGCACCACTGAGGAGACCCAGGGGGATTGCTGGACTTCTGGATTACCCTTAGTTCCAACATTTCCTGTATCTCCTCCCTCAGAGTCTGTTTGACTCTCTCATGCACCCTATAACGGGCCTGCTTAATATGCCTTTGGGATCATGTAGCCACATGGTGCTGCACTAGGTGGGTGCACCTTGGTTTTCCAGTGAATATGTCCCCAAACTCCTGTAACACTGATCAGATTTCTCGAACCTGGGTAGGGGATAACTGCTGGGACATTGCTACCCCTTCCACTGAGTTGTTAGTTTGAGCTTAACTGAGGAGATCAGTCACGAGATCTCCCTCAGACTCCTCCTGTCATCCACTGCAAGTACCCAGCATGAGAGCGTTCCTAGCATGGGAAGGTTTCATCATGTTAACATGGTACAATTTATGTCCCTGCCTCCTGCCTAGCAGTTCTACCATGTAATTAGCACCACTGACCTTCCTTACCACTTTGAAGAGTCTCTCCAAAACTGCCTGCAGATTGTTGTGTCTGACAAGAATGAAAACCATTACCTGCTGCCCTACAGCATAGTCTCTGGCTCGAGCATTCCTGTCATACCAGACCTTTTTCTACTGTTGGGTTTCTGCCAGGTTCTCCTGGGCCAAGCACATTAGTTTCCTGAGCCTTGTCCTGAGGTTTAGGACATACACCACAACAGACTCCTTGTGGTATTCACACTCACTCTCCCACTCATCTCGGATGAAATCTAGAGGTCCCCCTCACACTATGCCCATATAGCAACTCAGTGGGTGAAAAACCTGGTGATTTCTGAGGTAACTCCCTGAAAGCAAACAACAAATATTTGCCCACTCCCTCTTAAACTGGTCTTCAAATGCCTGTCGAATGGTCTTTAGTGTAGACTTTAACTTATCCACAAGACCATTAGTCTAGGGCTGGTAGGGAGTGGTCTTTAGATGTTTCAACCCACAGTGCCTCCACAGACAAGCCAACAGGTCTGACATGAAATTGGCACCTTTGTCAGTCTGTATTTCTTTTGGGAAACATACCCTGGTGAAAATCTATAACAAAGCATTTGCCACCTTTTCTGCCTCAGTGGAGGATTGAGGGTATCTGGTAGCATAATCTACTACCACTAGGATATACTTTTTCCCTGTGGAACTTGAGGTACTCAGAGGCCCCACAATATCCATAGCTACCCTCTGAAATGGCTCCTTAATCACAGGCAAAGGCATCAAAGGAGCTTTCACCTTGTCTCCTGCCTTGTCTACCTTTTGGCACTGCTTACAGGTCCTGCAGTAACCTATTACATCTCTGGAAATCCCAGGCCAATAAAAGTTCTGCATAATATATCTCTTTGTACATTTTATGCCCATATGACCTGCAAAAAGAATATCATGGGCTATGACTAGACGTAAACAAAGAAGGTGGAAAGTAACTGAGTGTACAAAGCACAAATAACTGAGAAAAAAAACACTCAGTCAGGCACACTGGGCACCAAAAAGTCCAAAACTCCCCGAACTACCAAGGTAAAAAACAAGTTCTTTAATGTTCCAATACACCACACAGATTTAGTGCTTTCATTCCACAAGGGAACTTCATCAGAAAAAAACAGCACTAATAGCTTAACAATTAAGTAGTCAAACCACTTAACATAACAATACTCCATTGGTCAATACCTAACTGACTAACTTAACAAGGTACAACAGTGAATGCAACAGTAAAGAATGCAGCAGTGAAAAAATACAGCAGTGAAAATGTTATTGTACTGTAGTCAAGCTAACTATATAAGAATGCACACATAAAAAATGCACACATAAAAAATGTACACATACAAAAGCTTCAATAACCATAGAAAATGTAAGCATCCCATAACATAGCCTTATTTTAAGGCTCTTTTCTTTAAGGCTGGTAGGATGGAATAGTGTTCATTCAACCCAGGGGCTGAGCAGGCAACTTTAGTTGCCACATTAACTCACAATATTCGTGTCTGGTTTCCCACTTACCCCTCTCTAAAGACATTTTACCTGCTCTAACACCCAAAATTTAAAAGAATAGTCCTCACATAACAAAACATGTTTAAATAATGCATTGGTTTCTCTTTTCCTAGAGATCTCATAGAGGAGTTCATAGATTGTCTGTCTCAAAGTTCTTTCCATTTTGCCAATATAAAATGCAAAACACGAATAATAATAGGCAAGGTATACCACACCTTTAGAATGACAATTAAAATACCCCTAAGCCTTTAACAGCCCAACAGGACCCACCAAATACAGTTGATCCACACTGGCTACACAGGGCACATTGGGGCACCTTCCCATTTTGTAGTGTGTGTGTGCCTATCTTTACTCTGGAAGTTGAATCAACTTTACAACTTTCAAAAATATTCTTAAAATCCTGTCCCCTTCTCAAACTACACCTCAATTTCTCAGAGAACACATCAAGACTGTTAGGCATACTAGCAAGAATGTTCCAATAAGTCTGTATTATATTTTCCATGGGGGTATCTCGGTGAAAATCTATCACAAAATAGGTGCCATTACAAGGGGGTGCAGCAGTGTCCCTCTCATCCATCTGTATGGTTGTTGGCCCAACAGAATCAGAATCTACGCCCCCATTCTCAAGGGACAGAATGGGCATATATCTCACTCCGTACTCTTGTAACATCTGATCAATCAGGGAGATAACCAGAGCTTCAGGGTAACCACGTCTAACAAAAAGTTCACCTATATACTGTAGTTCAGATATCAATTCTTCCCTCAATGTGGTCATGCGAGCCGCTCTGACCATCTGTCCCTTGACAATGTTCCTTTTCTGGGAATAAGGATGTTCACTCTTAAAGTGAAGATAAGAAGCAGAAAAATATATTTTTTTACAATACAAATAAGAAACATATTTATTGTACCTTAAATCTTTCCTAATTTGCACATCCAAAAAGGGAACCACTTCTTCCATCACATTGGATATAAATTCTAAAAAAATAGTGGTATGGTTAATAAAATCTAAAAAGGGTACAATAATCTCCTTGGGTCCCCTCTACACAATAAAAATATCGTCCAGCTAATGGAAATAACATCTAATATGCTTGTAAAAGGGGGAGATAAATAAAAAATGCTCCTCCTAATGTTGTAGAACTATATCAGCAAAAATGGGGGCACAGGATGCCCCCATAGCTACCCCAACTTTCTGTTTGCAATATGCTCCTGGGAAAAAAACAGAAAATTGTTCCTGAGGACGAGTTTCATATTCTTGAGAACTAACTGAAAGTCCAATGGGGAAAGAAAGTCAAAGCCCACAATGATCTCCTCAAACCAGACTAATCCAGTATCCTGGGGAATCACACTGAACAAGTCCTTAATATCTATCGTAAGGAAGATATAGTCCACATTAAAATCCACTTCCTTAAACATGTTCAAAAAACCCCAGGAATCTATTAAAATGTGATGAAACAACCCATAAAAGGGTTTCAATTTGTTATCTATGTATAAGGCCAAAGGCTGCATCTTAAAGCCAGAAGAAGACACAATAGGTCTCAAGGGGGACTTTGGGCATCTTTGTGAGTTTTGGGAATCCCAGAAATATCAGGAATCACTGGCTTAGGTACCCACAAAAACTCATATAGCTGTCTATCA
>NW_025057512.1:0-7825 GCF_019279795.1 Protopterus annectens | reverse complement strand
ACACACAGAGAAAGAACTGAGGTCTGATATGAACATCAACTCTATGAGGGAATAGAGGCTGGATTCCATACAATATAAGACTAGAAACACCACATGTGTCTGACTCTAACAGTGTCATGGTGTACTTTAAATAAGCTGATAGCATCACTGCATGCTGAAAAGATGATGTTTAGAGGAGTGTCTGACACAGATGTGGAGTCACAGCTCAGTGTAACATTGGCTGTAAAACATTATTTGGATGAACACACACACTCAAGTTGAGTGCAGTGAGATTAGAACCCCTACCTACTTATCTACAGACCACAGTACTTAATGCAAGCACCACACCACAAATCCAACATTCATAGTATCAGACAACACTTTATAGCAAATTACATCATCAATGTGTGTTGAGAAGAAGGTGTTAAGAAGAGTGTCTCACACTCTGCTCTAAAATTGTCTCCGCAATGACAGCTAACCAAACAAAAACACACACACATACATAAGTTGGCTGTTGTGAGATTAGAACCCCTATCTATCTAAAGATCACAGTATTTAATGCAAGCATCACAAGTGTCACTTTTTCTCTTTTGCTAAAAACTTTATAGTAGATGACATCATCAGTGTATGCTTGGAAGAAGATGTTGGGAGGCCTGTATAATAATTGCTGTGTAGTCATGTACAACTGTAAAACTTTTTTTCCATGAGACTTGATTGCTGACAGTAAGGCACAGACTCATGCTCTTTTAACTATGCACACACACACACACACACACACACACACACACACACACACACACACACACACACTTACATATATAGACACACACACAATTTGGCTGTTGTAATAAATGAACTGCTACTTATTTTTTCCCCAACTAGAGAAGACAGTAGTTAATATATTAGCCATCACCAAAGTTTGATTTTATGTTATAGTGGTCTCTGTAGAGGATGACATCATCATTATATGATGCAGGTAACACATACTTTTATGAGATTGGTGCAAAGTGTGGACTTTAGATTGCCTGTTTTGTTTTGCAATGTGCAGATATACTTTGAACAACAGCCTCTTAAAGTATATGCAATAAACCATCATTCATTCATGTTGCAGAACTGAGACATACATGCACCTGTTTCTGAATATGCTGTACACATTATACACATTTTGTGAACAGCATGGATGCAAGTGCTAATATACATGTGGTCATATTGTGATGAATTGATGTCCACAGGAAGACATGTATAAGACAATCTCAATGTCTATTGTCAGTATAAATGTTTAAATAATGTACCAGTGCAGTTGTGCTATTTATTTTTATAGTGTATATGACATCAGACCTATTACTGACATATGAATTTTAAAGTGCATGGGTGCAGGGCACACATGAGTCTGAGTAAATATGTGATCAGTCAATAACAAGTTTCCTAAGGAAAAAAATCGCTGTTCTGACAAAAAAAAAAAAAAAAACACTTTACACATCACATTATGTATTTCTACCCCACACCCCTCATGGGCTGTAGCCTCCCATACCTCTCTTACTACTTCCAATATAATTCAACTCCCAGAGACTGCAATTATAAAGTGTCGAAAACAGCAAAGTAACAAAGCAGCCAAGTGAATTCTTTCGCAGGGAAAAAAATTTGCTCAAAAGTTGCTTCAATATTTTGCAATTTCAGGCTTTTGAGTTCGACCAAGATGCATTCTTTCGGATGTATCTTCAGTCTGCTAATAAGGAACCTAAAATTGGATGAATTTGGATTTTCACAACACAGACGAGTGACAACAACACAATCATGTTGTATAGCCAAATGGACCAAATCAAGTGTATTGAGAAGACAAGTGTGCAAATTGGAGAGCTACAAAAGGGACAGTTTTTTGTAGGACAGGTGCCCAATTTTTGGTTTTATTTCAAAAAGATAGGAATGTTGGGGAAGGGCTGTAGGGATGTCTGGGACAGGTAAGCAGGGTAGATGATGAAGCAGGTGCAGATAATCAAGACAGACACAGGGATGGTGAGGGACCAAAAGTTTAGGGTCACCATGATTGGGGATAGGGAGGGGACATCAGAGGCATATGCCTGTCAAGCATAGGGACAGTGAAAATCTACAAACAATAAAAAGCAGCTGGGGAGCCATGGACCATTCCACTGAGGCAAATGAAACAAGGCAACAAGATGACCACATTAATTCCTGGTTTATTTGACACTCAATACAAAATAAATTAAATAAAATGACCAAACACACTGTTGGCACTTTGTTAACCTAGGTTTCATCCACATAGGACTTCATCAGAACAATGAAACTCCCTGAAGATGACAATTTAAATACCCACCCAATGCATCAATTACCACATTGAAAAATTAATAATTGCATACCTACTACTTAAAATGGCAGTGCTGAATTTGTACAAGTACTGTATACCCAATACAATTAACCTATTTCTCCTCTAAAAATATCAAATAAAAACTCATGTGAAAAAGGTTTTAAAAACCATATTAACATATATATATATATATATATATATATATATATATATATATATGTGTGTGTGTGTGTGTGTGTGTGTGCGTGTGTGTGTATTAATAAACACATACTGTTAAAATGCTATGACATATATTATATATAAACACCAATAACAAATGTGCACTACCTCCTACCTAAAATATGTCTTAATTTTAAAATAGGGGCTATCATTGATACCGGGGTAATTTAATGCAGCCAACCTTAGTTGCCATTGTAATTCACATATATCTAAATGGACATCTAATACTTTACCCTGGATGTCTTTTTTGATTTGTTGGATGACACAAAATTTAAAACTATGCTCTGCATATTCAACAATGTGCCTGGCCATTGCATTGGTATTCCTAAAATGCCTAATGTCCAACACAAGTTTCTTGACTCTTTCCCTAAATTGCCTTAAGGTTTTTCCCATATAAAACACCAGACATGCTGTGCATTTCACCAAATACACCACATTTTGGGCATGACAGTCATAGTGTCCCCTAATCGGGATAAAACAATTGTTCACTGTTATACTCCTACCAGTTTTCATTATGTATTAGAATATTGTACATCTCCCACATTTAAAATCACCAATCCTTCTCCCAACACTTGGTTGTATATAATGTATACCTTTTTCTAACATCTCCTTAAAAGATTTGTCCCTTTGGATAACAAAATTGGGCATACCACCCATCTCTTTTGCTATACTTTTATCCAGCTGTAACAAACCCCAATTTTTCCTCACCACCCACATAAACCAATCAACATCCTGGTTAAAGGTGGTGACAAACATTAACCTATCAACCTGCTTTGGTAAACTAGTTTTCTCATTTTGATTGATCAAATTATCTACATCATTGCCGTGACTACCTGTTAAAATGGCCTTATAAGTGCCATTTTCTCTTTTACTCATAATTTCATCCTTAATACTAACACATAAAATTTCAGGATAACCCCTTCTAAGAAACATCCCAATAATAAAATCCAACTCATCAATAAACTCTTTTTCATCACATACCATCCTGGCCTTCCTCACCATTTGACACTTAACAATAGATTTTTTCTGATGTTGAGAGTGCCAGCTGTCGGAATCTAAATATGAGTTGGAAAAAGTTGTTTTCCTGTATATACTGGATCTCATACACTTCAATTCACTGTCTATTCTTAATTTAACATCAAGATAGGTAATTAACTCAGCACTATACTCATGGGTAAATTTTAAAAACTCCACGGTGTTATTAATATAATCCACAAACAACTTAAGCTGTTCCGATCACCCTCCCAAACGATAAAAACATTGTCCAAGAAGGGTGTATATAGCCTGATATATTTGCTAAAGGCACTGGAAAAAAACATACTCCTGCTCCCAGAAGGACATTATGTAATTAGCATAAATGGGGATACAAGCAGCACCCATAGCCACTCCAGTGACTTGTTTATAAAAATGTCCTTCAAAATACAGGAAGTTATTAAACAGCACTACTCCCATCAGTGTGACAAATACATTCACTTGGTCTTGATTATACAAACCCGTTTTTATCAGTTGACTTTCCAACCAAGTTAATCCAATCTCATGAGGGATAAATGAAAAGAGATTCCATACATCTATAGTAAGTAGCAAGGTATCTTCAGTGATGGATAACATATTTAACTTCTCCAATATAATGTCCTTCTGGGAGCAGGAGTATGTTTTTTCCAGTGCCTTTAGCAAATATATCAGGCTATATACACGCTTCTTGGACAATATTTTTATCATTTGGGAAGGTGATAGGGAACAGCTTAATTTATTTGAGGATTATATTAGTAACACCGTGGAGATTTTAAAATTTACCCATGAGTATAGTGCAGACTTAATTACCTATCTGGATGTTAAATTAAGAATAGACAGAGAACTGAAGTGTATGAGATCCAGTATATACAGCAAAACAACTTTTTCCAACTCATATTTAGAGTATGACAGCTGGCACACTCAACATAAAAAAAAATATATTGTTAAGGGTCAAATGGTGAGGGCGGCCAGTATGGTAAGTGATGGAAAAGAGTTTATTGATGAGTTGGATTTTATTATTGGGATGTTTCTTAGAAGGGGTTATCCTGAGATCTTATGTGTTAGTATTAAGGATGAAATTATGAGTAAAAGAGAAAATGGCACTTATAAGGCCATTTTAATGGGTAGTCTCGGCAATGATGTAGATAATTTGATTAATCAAAATGAGAAAACTAGTTTACCAAAGCAGGTTGATAGGTTAATGTTTGTCACCACCTTTAAGCAGGATGTTGTTTGGTTTATGTGGGTGGTGAGGAAAAACTGAGGTTTGTTACAGCTGGATAAAAGTATAGCAAAAGAGATGGGTGGTATGCCCATTTTGTGTTCCGAAGGAACAGATCTTTTAAGGAGATGTTAGAACAAGGTATACATTATATACAACCAAGTGTTGGGAGAAGGATTGGTAATTTTAAATGTGGGAGATGCACAATATGCAAATACATAATGGAAACAGATAGGAGTATAGTAGTGAACAATTGTTTTATTCCGATTAGGGGACACTATTATTGTCATGCCCAAAATGTGGTGCATTTGGTGAAATGCACAGCATGTCCCATGTTTTATATGAGAAAAACCTTAAGGCAATTTAGAGAAAGAGTCAAGGAACATGTGTTGGACATTAGGCATTTTAGGAATACCAATGCAATGGCCAGGCACATTGTTGAATATGCAGAGCATAGTTTTAAATTTTGTGTCAGCCAACAAATCAAAAAAAGACATCCAGGGTAAAGTATTAGATGTCCATTTAGATATATGTGAATTACAATGGCACAAACCAAGCACAAGTAAAAAAACAAGTGTAAATCCACAAAACGGATAGTCCAAACAAGACACGCCAACAAGCCCCAAAGGAATGAACGCAGTTTTATTTTTTATAAAAAAGAGCGTTTTCGCCGCAAACAATGATGCAGCTTCATCACAAAAGAATACACAACCACTCGACGCTAATTTAAATGAAAAAAACAGGAAGTGACTAAAATAAACGTCACAATCAGCATAAATTAAAACAGTTCCTGTCAATTCACTATAAACCTAAACAATACATGTATACAAAGATAAATACAATACTAAAATAAGCAATATGTTAAATATTACATAACTAAAAAGATTAATAAGCCTAAGCTAATGTAACTGGACAGATATAAAAAGTATCTACCTCGTAATACACCTCGTAATAGAACTGAAAACAATATGGCAAGTGAGCAAATTAGAGCAAAAAGCCAGAAAAACTTTACAAACTATCTCAAATAACAATTACAGTGGCAACTAAGGTTGGATGCTGTAAACTACCCTGGTATCAATGATAGTATTAGCATAGCCCCTATTTTAAAATTAAGACATATTTTAGGTAGGAGGTAGTGCACATTTGTTATTGGTGTTTATATATAATATATGTCATAGCATTTTAAGTGTATGTGTTTACACACACACACACAGATATATATATATATATATATATATATATATATATATATATATATATATATATATTTATTATATATATGTTAATATGGTTTTTAAAAATTGTTTCACATGAGTTTTTATTTGATATTTTTAGAGGAGAAATAGGTTATTTGTATTGGGTATACAGTACTTGTACAAATTCAGCACTGTCATTTTAAGTAGTAAGTATGCAATCATTGATTTTTCAATGTGCTTACTGATGCATTGGTGGGTATTTAAATCATCATCTTCAGGAAGTTTCATTGTTCTGATGAAGTCCTGACTAATTGGACGAAACCTAGGTTATCAAAGTGTCAACAATGTGCTTGGTCATTTTATTTAATTTATTTTGTATTGAGTGTCGAATAAACCAGGAATTCATGTGGTCATCTTGTTGTCTTGTTTCATTTGCCTAAGTGGAAAAGTTTGTGGCTCCCCAGCTGCTTTTTATTGTTTGTGGGTTGGAATTGGTTATCAGTTTTTGACAGTGAAAATCTAGTTCTCACCCTCAGAACTGTCATCACTCTCCCTTTCCTCAGCTTCCTGTTGGATTGCTTGACTTTTTTTTCCTGTGTTCCCACAAGCAACTGCTCCAGACAGCTGAGGCATTCAACAATGTTACTTTCTAAGACCTCATGCATCATGCCTGGCAGCTCTTGGTGGATGACATAAATTCCACCTCCATAAATACTCCTGGATGGTAACAATGCACCAGCTGCTGGAGCAATGCTACCTGATGCGGAGGGCCCAGATAGTGCAGGGACTGCAGAGGCAATACTGCGAGGCTGCATTCCAGATGTGCTTGAGATTGGTGCAACAGCCCTTGTTGGGTTGGCAAGCTGAGCCACAATGGATTGCCTACCTTCCTATGCTGGAAATCATTTTATTTGTCAGAAATTTATGACATCAGAATGGTGTAATCACACATATAAAAATAAAAATGAGAGATAAGGGGTGGGGAAAGGGAAAAAAGAAGAGGATAATTAGAACAATTATATTTCACACACAATAATTTAGTACAATAAAAATGCATTTTTACTTTTATGTTAGATATACATTTTAAAAATCAAAAATATGACTGAGAATTGTTCCAAATAATCTTTGCAATGTGCATATGTTCCATATATGCTTTTAAAGATGATACAGATTAAGTTACCAACATAACATTTATACCAATTTTGTTGAAATGAATATTAAATATTTTTATTAGCATGCATTTGTTACTTTTGGGATTTGAACCCAAAACATCTGAATACATTATTATAGTTGTAGGCACTGAGACCATTGTTTTGTTTACATTATTATACTTGACTCCTACAATTACCTTTAGCTGCAGAAACAAAGTGTGCCTGTTTGCTTTTACACTTAAGATATACATGCTTAATTTGCTAGTAATGTATGAAAAGGCAACAATTTTAATAAAATAATGTTAATTTGTGCTATATACATACCCCTTGCTTCTCTGAGTCTCTCAAAGGATTCAGCATGGCCTCCCTGATCACTCAAATCTCCTGAGCAGCTGAAAAATAAAGAATGAAAGAAAAAGACACACAAATGCATTATGCATGCCAGTCTTGGCTATCTACAGCTTTCTACATCAGTTGATGTTGCTTTATCTGTATACTTACACAACTGTGGGATATCAGCAGTCCTAAACTCATCTAACCACTGGTTGAGTCGTCCTTTCTTGTGTAATTTCAGGTCACTGTAATGATGCCTGCATTGTTCCTCAATGTATGGAATGCCAGTTGCACTAGAAATAGCCTTGGCTAGACTATTCCAAGCCTCCAATTTATAATGAGCCCTGGTATAGTTCCCCAACAGCAGCTGCCTACAGATGCAGCATTTTAC
>NW_025057511.1:0-6511 GCF_019279795.1 Protopterus annectens | reverse complement strand
AGGTAGGAGTTCTAATCCTGGTCCTGAAAACTGTGAAAATTTGTGTTTGTGTGAAAGAGTGTGTGTGTGTTTTTCTTTGTAAACACCTAATTTTGTGGTCATTCACACTTACTACATTTCCCCTTAACCCCTGCTTTAGCACTGCTGCTGATGTCAGTCACCTTCAAAGATACCTTTGGACAACCCTGTAATATTAAGCTCCAGGGGATAAACTGCATAATATTAGATTGTACCCAACTAGTTAGGTAGGAGTCTAATCCTGGTCCTGCAACTGTGAAAATGTGTGTGTTTCTGTGAGAGAGTGGGTGTCTTTGTAGACACCTGCTTTTGTGGTCATTCTCACTTACTACACTTCCTTTATCCCTCCTTTAGCACTCTGCTGATGTCACTCACCTTCAAATATACCTTTGGGCAACTCTCCAACATATAAGCTCTGTGGTGTTGGATAACTGTGGAATACTATAGTGTAGCAAACTAGTAGGTAAGAGTTCTAATCTTGGTCCTGCAACTGTGAAAATGTGTGTGTTTGTATGAAAGAGTGTGTGTGCCTTTGTAGACACCTGCTTTTGTGGTCATTCACACTTACTACACTTTTTTACCCCCCCTTAGCACTGCTGCTGATGTCACCCACCTTCAAAGATACCTTTGGACAACTCTCAACATATAAGCTCAGTGGTGCTTGGATAACTGTGTAATACTATAGTGTAGCAAACTAGTTAGAAAAGAGTTCTAATCATGGTCTGGGCATCTATGAAAATGTGTGTGTTTGTGTGAAAAGTGGGGGTGTGTGTGTGTGTGTGTGTGTGTGTGTGTGGTGTGTGTGTGTGTGTGTGTGTGTGTGTGTGTGTGTGTGTCTTTGTAGACACCTGATTTTGTGGTGATTCACACTTACAACTTCCCTTATCCCCCCTTTTAGCACTGCTGCTGATGTCACTCACATCAATACCTTTGGACAGCTCTCCAATATATAAGCTCTGGGGGCTTAAAATAACTGTGAAATACTATAGTGTAGCAAACTAGTTAGGTAGGATTCTAATCCTGGTCCTAGAACTGTGAAAATGTGTATGTTTGTGTGAGAAAGAGTGTGTTTTCTTTGTAAAACCTGATTTTGTGGTCATTCACACTTACTACACTTCCCTTACCCTTTTAGCACTGCTGCTGATGTCACTCACCTTCAAAGATACCTTGGGGCACTCTCCAATGTATAAGCTCTGGGGCCCTTGGGATAACTTTTAACACTATAGTGTAGAACTAGTTAGTAGGAGTTCTAATCCTGGTCTTGGAAACTTGAAAATGTGTGTTTGGGTGAGGGGTGTGTTTTCTTTGTAAACACCGGGTTTTGTGTTATTCACACTACTACATTTCCCCTTACACCTCCTTTAGCACTGCTGCTGATGTCACTCACCTTCAAAGATACCTTTGGAAAGTTCTCCACTTTAAGCCCCTGGCATTTGGGATAACTGAATATTATAGTGTAGCAAACTAGTTAGGTAGGAGTTTTATTCCTGGTCCTAGAAACTGTGAAAATGTGTGTTTTGCTGAGAAAACAGAGTGTGTTTGTGTCTTTTAGACACCTGATTTTGTGGTCATTCACACTTACTACATTTCCCCTTCCCCTTTCCTTTAGCACTGTGCTGATGTCACTCACCCTCAAAGATACCTTTGGACATCTCTCCAACATATAAGCTCTGTGGCTTTTGATAACTGCGTAATACTATAGTGTAGCAAACTAGTTAGGTAGGAGTTTTAATCCTGGTGCTGGTAACTGTGACAATGTGTGTTTGTGTGAGAGTGTGTGTGTCTTTATAGACACCTGATTTTGTGGTCATTCACACTTACTACACTTCCCTTTCCCTCCTTTAGCACTGCTGTGATGTCACTCACCCTCAAAGATACCTTTGGACATCTTTCCAACATATAAGCTCTGTGGCATTTGCAATAACGGGTAATATTTTAGTGTAGCAAACTAGTTGGTAGGAGTTTTAATCCTGGTGCTGGTAACTGTGACAATGTGTTTTATGTGGGGTGTGTGTGTTTTCTTTATAAACACCTGATTTTGTGGTCATTCACACTTACTACATTTTCCCTTACCCTCCTTTAGCACTGCTGCTGATGTCACTCACCTTCAAAGATTCCTTTGGACAGCTCTCCAACATAGAAGCTCTGTGGTGCATATGATAACGTGTAGACAGTAGCAATAAATAGCTAGACGGGGTTCTAAACCAGTACTGGCAAGTGTGTGCAGTAACCTGGGGGTTTTGGGTTTAATTGTGTAAAAAAGGATCCATTGGGGGGTGATTTTGCTAAATTATTATATTGAACCTAGTATATGTCCCAATGTCCACATTACAAGGCCAACAGTTGTCAAACACTATAGAGGTTGGTGTAGAAATCCACAGCCCTAAATGTCTAGTGCCATGTGCAATGACTATGTGACAGTATGGATTAGTGAACAATATGGGAACCCTTCTAATTCTCAGAGACCACTCTCCACCCACAGATCATACATAAACACACTTGGCTAGGCAGCAACCAATATTGGTAGTTCTCCTGCAAATTGCCCACAGATAGTACCCACTGTGTGATTGCAGTGGACTACATGCCTGTCAACTACAACAGTCCCACTGACACCAGAAAGTACTTTGATGTGTTACATCTCCTCACTGTGTTTTATCCAGCAAGTAAAGGACATGTCACCCTGTTCCATCCCCAGTAGCCCAATCAATGTATACAGTCCCCTTTGCAATATACACCACTGGGCACCTGCAAACTGTAAAGGCTGCAAATGTACCCCACAAAGATAATACCAGGCCACACACATGCCCTGTATGGACAGACTCCTATAACTCCAATGAATCCCTGTATCATACTGTCTATGTAGGTAACCACTGTCGGGTTACACAGCCGTGTCTCACCAAACTGGGTCAGGAATGCTACATCAGAAGATCCCAATCTGTCCACACAACATACCCCAGATACCTGCACATGTCCACACCCAAAGGACATGTTTGTGGGATAGGTTCACAACCCAGACACTGTCCATGGTATGGAATATAAATCACATACATGTGAAGTAATGCACATCACTGGACATCCACAATACACATCTGGATGAGTGAATGGGAATACAAACCCACCCCCGGGGGTCATTCCAGTGAGTACACTCATTAGCCCATTGGGGGCTGTTTTCATGTGGCCTGATGGGTATTTCCTTGGTCTAGCCTTGTAGAGTTCATGGTTACCTACTACACACCTATGGTATGAACCAATGGTTCAGTTTAAATATTTTTGTGTGTGTGTGTGTGTGTGTGTGTGTGTGTGTGTGTGTGTGTTTGTGTGTTTGTTTGTGTACCCCGGGGGGTGTTTTGTGGAAGTGTGTCCAAACCACCACACTTACCATTCTGACTCTGAAACAGATGTTGTCAATCACCATAAACCTATATACAAACCCTTAATCTTTAGGCATATGCAATCACTGTTGTACAAACCTGTGAAATTCATGCAGATACAGCTGAACCTTTCCTATGACATGGTTGATTTTTACCACATGCCATACCCCCTTTGGGCTTGCTGCAGGGCCACATCCTGGGCCCCAGAGTCCTAGAACACAAACAAGATAGGGCATGTGAGAACACATTCACTCAGCATTAAGAATAGCAATAATGCAACATGGCTTAAACTGTACACTCTGATTTTACCTCACAAAAGCCAGATGACAGAACCTTACACAGCATTTACATACAAAAAAAGTTTGTCTGTGCATCAGACCCATATTTGCATGTCTCTGCATCGATGTTTTGGGTGTGGGGGCACAGGTTTCATCATATGCACAGAGTTTTATATGGTTTTGCCAGAGCCCTAGGCTGCACCATTCAGTTGACAGTATGGGTATATGTTTGGGGGATGGGAATGGTGTGGCCTGTGCAGGTGTGTTGCATGTGTGGAGGTGATTTATTATGATGTGTGTGTGTGTGTGTGTGTGTGTGTGTGTGTGTGTTTGTGTGTGTGTGTGTGTGTGTGTGTGTGTGTGTGTGTGTGTGTGTGTGTGGTGTGTGTGTGTGTGTATGTGGGGGTGGGCACGCACACGACACCCATGTGGCTCCCTTCACGATGTTTTCTGGAACCCGTGGCCCCTACTGGGGGTTAGATTCCTGCCTCCGGGCCTGGACACAACTGGTCTGCCAAGGGATATGGGATACCATGTCAAGGCCGAGTATACTGCTTCCTGATGATGACGTATTCTGTGGATCCAACCTTGTTACCATCCAGGACCTTTGCCCAGGGCCCGCGGCATCTTGGTAAACATCACCCACCCTCACTGTGCTGGTGTTACTCCCCAAACAGGAGCATGATGGTGGGATGTATGCCCAGATGATCATGGTTCTGAGCTACCTTCACATTGCTGTCCCTGACTAAAAACATTGAAGCACAGATACTCCATGGTGGAGGAGTGCCACAACCTGATACCATCTTCGGGATCTTTGTCAGATGGCTGCAATGAGTTTGAAAAAATCACCACAGGAAAAATGTTCTTCCACCAGCCTGCATACTTGCTAGTGTTATTAACTGGGCATCCATTACAGACTGAAACATGGGCCGGGTTACTGCAGCAGTGGCTTTTCCCCGGGGTTTGGGCAAACCATTCTCCTCTGAGCATGCCTGTTTACCTGAGTACTCTGACTATGACCAGAGCCTGGGTTTTCATTTATAGCACCACACTTGTGTTTGTGCCAGCACCCAACTGTCTTTTTTATAGCCACTGGTGAAGGCAATGGGGGGGCATTGTGACTTTTCGGAGAGGGGGTTGATATGGGGGATGCCAACCAAGCACAGCTGCACCCCCTGACCCCCCCCTGTGTCTGACTATGGGTATCATCATGGTCAGAATCACTAAACAAAGTAATATCCTTCCCAGTGGGAGGGACTGTGCCCACCATGGCCACCTGTAGTGGGTATTGTTGCCTCACAGCTATGGTTTTCTGGTTTGATTTTCTGGGGGATTTTGCATCTTTCCCTGTGTTTGTGTGGTTTTTCCCGGGTCCTGCCAAAAAGCTGAGAGAAGAAAAGGAGCCACCTTTGTGATTTTAAGTATTTTCTTCTGATTTTTGTTAAGTTTTACTGTTTCCCCCTACTTTTGGCATTTTCCAGCTTGTAAAGTTTATATCTGTAACAGTAACAGTACTTTGGGAAAAAATCTAGAGCCTGTTTACTGCATTTCCTGTGTTGCATTAATTTTAAAATCTTTTTTTTCTAAAAAATGCATTTTACCTGATTTTGGCCTAGCACTCAAGGGGGGGTCATTTATTGCACTGTTGTGATTATTTTGCTGCTTGTGTATCCCTGCTACCTTTAAACTAAAAAAAAGAAAAAAAAAAAAAACTTGCTTTTTCCCACTTTCTGAAAGTTAAGAAAGTTCAGTTACAGATTTGCTGTTCTGAACTGTTTGGAAGTTTTAGAAAGCCGGGTTTCTTGGGCTAAAGGGAAGTCTCTGTGTTCACCAGTGGGAGTGGTTAACCTGAACAGCCTGCCTGTCCCTGGAGGAGTGGTTACTACCTAGAAGCTGTAGTTTTATTGGCATTTTGGGTCAATTCTAAATCCTTGATCTCTCTCTCTTAAAACCAGGCTGCTCATAAATTTTTGGGATCTTTTCAGGGTTGCTATTGTTGCTGAAGCACTACCAAGAGGAGAAAATGCTGAGAGAAGAAAAGGAGCCACTTTTGTGATTTTAAGTATTTTCTTCTGATTTTTGTAAGTTTTACTGCTTTGCCCCTACTTTTGGCATTTTGCTTGAAAAATTTATATCTGTAACAGTAACAGTACTTGGAACACATCTAGAGCCTGTTTACTGCATTTCCTGTGTTGCACTTATTTTAAAATCTTTTTTCTCTAAAAAATGCATTTTACCTGATTTTGGCCTAGCACTCAAGTGTGGGGTCTTTTTTTGCACTGTTGTGATTATTTTGCTGCTTGTGTATCTCTGCACCTTTAAACTACAACAAAAAAAAAAAAAAACTTGCTTTTTTTCCCCCTTTCTGAAAGTTAAGAAAGTTCAGTTACAGATTTGCTGTTCTGAACTGTTTGGAAGTTTCTAGAAGGCGGTGCTTGCTTGGGCTAAAGGGAAGTCTCTGTGTTCACCAGTGGGAGTGGTTAACCTGAACAGCCTGCCTGTCCCTGGAGGAGTGGTTATACCTAGAAGCTGTAGTTTTATTGGCCATTTTGGGTTTTTAAAGTTTTTTTAAAAAACTCCTTGATTTTTTCTTTTTTCTCCTTTTTAAAACCAAAAAAAAGGGTGGGGGGGCCTTTTTTTTTGGTTTTTTTTTTTTTTTTTTTTTTTTTTTTTGGGTTTTTTTTCCCTTTTCCAAAAGGGCCCTTTTTGCCCCAAATTGGGGTTTTTTCCTTTTTTTAAAGCCCCAAAATACCAAAAAAAAAAAAGGAAAAAAGCTTGAGGGGGGGAAAGAAAAAGGGAAGGGCCCCACTTTGTTGGGGGGGGTTTTTTAAAGGGATTTTTTCC
>NW_025057510.1:0-6201 GCF_019279795.1 Protopterus annectens | reverse complement strand
TTGGAAACCAAGTTTTTTGTAAGGGGTGATCCCAAATTTTCCTTTGCAATCTAGAACAAAAATGATGTTTCAATACTAGATGAGAGAGAAGTCTCAGAGCAGTCTGTATTTGTAACCTGACAAAGAACAATCTCTCACCCTCTTCATCTTGCCTTGCTCTAGTAAGTGACAAGGGAATAGTAATTCTTTAGATCAGCCAGAAAACTATAGTGAGATTAGTTAAGTACTGTTTTTCTGTATTTGTGTGAATCTATTCATCTGTGTTATTTTAATATTTCTTGTGAATGAAACTCTGGATTTTATTGTAAATAGATACTCCATTTTTTCTATGTTTTTTTTATTTTATTATTTATTATTAAAATATATTTAAACTTTGCATTGTGGCTGGTCCTTTAGAAATATTTTAAACTTTGAGAGCACTTATATCTGTTTGCTGACTCTGTGGCCACTCCTAAAAGTTTACTGCATTGGTCAAACACTATCATTTGTATTAATATTAATTTCACTCAGTATAATTGGGTGCCCTTGTAAGAGCCTTAGAATAGCTAGCTTTGTGTCTGGTGGCAGTGTAACTACCTTATAGTCTGGCCAGAAGAGAGCATAGCTAGTAAATCTGTCCAGCCTTTCCCAGATATGTGTGTATGTGTGTGTGTGTGTGTGTGTGTGTGTGTGTGTGTGTGTGTGTGAGTGTGTGTGTGTGTGGGTGTGTGTGTGTATGTGTATGTGTGAAAATCAATTCTCAAAGAGTGTGTGTGCCTGCTACTTGGACCAGAGACATGAAGCACTGCTTTCACAGAGAGGGTGCTGGAGGACTTAGCTTGGATACTCACCTGAGGACTTAACTCTTCAGCTGTGCCAGTGGAGGATCTCATTGGGGCGTAGTGAGAAAGAAAAAGAAATCTAGACCCTGGACTGAGTGTGTTTCCTGTGTCCCTTAAAGGGAAAAATTGTGCTTGATGCAGAGAGCTGCATCTGGAAATACTGGGTGTATCCATTGTTGTTCCAAGTGAACGTCCCTCTCCATTGTCAGTGGTGAGGATTCAAGCTCCTTGATTATTGGCCCAGAATGGGGACATCACAAGGATAAACATCCCACAGCAATAAACAAAAAAGAAAGGAAACTACCTAAAAGTACAGTTTTGTACCTACCATAAATGTAGATGTTCGAGGATTCCCTTGCTGCAGTCCTGACTATTGGGTATAGTCCGCGTCCCAGTCGGCCCGAATACCAGAGTATAAGGCGGGCGTCGGTCATGGCTAGACTCCATACGTCGGGGTACTAATCGCATGACCGGCCATTTCCTCAGTCTTTTCTTGCCCCAGATGTCAGAAGACCCAAAAGACAAGTCCCAAAACAACCTGCACCAAAAACATGTACATTATATACAGTAAAAAATAACAAAAAAATAAGCATGTAAACGCAGCTACACAACCACCCTGAAACACAAGGGAAGGAGGGAGTAAATTTGGGCTGCAGCGAGGGAATCCTCGAACATCTACATTTATGGTAGGTACAAAACTGTACTATGTTCTTCGTCTTCCCTTGCTGCAGTCCTGACTATTGGGTAGAATCCCAAAGCAGAGGTAAGGGAGGCTGGCAAATTATAAAGTAGCAGGAGCTGACAACATGCCTTGTAAAACAGCTGTGGCAAAACCAGCTCTAGTCTTAGAGTATGTAGGCAGGTGATAATGCCTAGAGAAAGTATGCACTGAACTCCAAGTAGCTGCTTCCAGAATATCCTTAGTTGCCACCCCCCTTAGAAATGCTGTTGAAGTGGCAGTAGCCCTAGTGGAATGAGGCCTAATCCCAGCTGGAACCTCTTTGCCATGATGGGAATAACAAAATGCAATGCAAAGCCAATCCACCTAGAAATAGTTTGTTTTGACACAGGCTTGCCCTGTGAACTCAAAGCAAAAGAAACAAGTAACTGCTGAGACTGCCTAAAATCTTTAGTCCTGCTCAAATAATAAGCAATTGCCTGTGTACATCTAAAGTGTGCAAAATCTTTTCCCCTTTATTTTGAGGATCTGCAAAAAGTAGGCAAATGAATAGTTTGGTTTAAAGCCACACTAGAAACCACCTTAGGCATAAAGAAGGATTAGTACGTAATGATACCCTGTCCTTATGGAAAATCAAAAAAGGCTCTACTGCCATAAGGGCCTGCAACTCAGACACCCTTCTAGCAGAAGTAATAGCCAACAGAAAAGCAGTCTTCCATGACAAATATTTCAATTCAGCAGTAGCTGCAGGCTCAAAGGTTGTAGAGTAAGTTTTCCAACACAAAATTGAGATCCCAAGCAGGAGTAGGAGCCCCTTGGGGTCTTATATTCTTTGCCCCTCTAAGAAACTGCTTGAACAAAGGATGCGAAAACAAAGGTGGGTCACAATCATAGTGAGCTGAAATTGCTGCAGCATGAATCTTTATGGAAGAGAAGGACAAACCTTTGTCCAATAATTCAGTAAGATATTGAAGAGCCACACTCAAATTAGGCTCTGAAATCTCCAAATTCTTTGCTGTACTCCAAAAAAAAAATCTCTTCCATTTTTCTGCTTACACTCTCCTAGTACTAGGCCTTCTAGCTTCCATAATCACATTTAAAACTTGTTGAGGAATCTGTGACTTACTTTGTTTCAACACAGAATATGCCAAGCTGTGAGATGAAGAGATTGCAGCTTGACATTGAGCAGATGACCGTCCTTCTGAGATAACAGATGAGGAATCAGAGGTAAAGGCCATGGAGGCTTCTTTACAAGACTCCTTAGAAGTGAGTACCAGTGTTGTGGCGGCGAATCTGGAGCTATCAAAATCATCCTTGGCCTGTCTTGTCTGACCTTTAGTAATACCTTTGGAAGAAGAGGTAGAGGTGGAAAGGCATAGACATGAAGGTTTTCGCAACTGAAAGACAGAGCATCCACTTTCCAAGCTGTGTGATGAAACCCCTTTGTGCAATACTTTGGCAGCTGGTGGTTTAGTGGAGAAGCGAACAGATCTATGTCTGGAGTTCCCCATGACACTGTCAATTTCTGAAATACATGAAGATCCAGTTTCCACTGTGGGGATCCATGATTTGTCTGCTTAATACATCTGCTAGGAGTTCTGTGCTCTTGGCAGAAACCTTCCCTGAATTGTCAGTTGCAGGAACGCAGTCTCCCATAAAATCATTGCTTGCCTGCATAGAGGATAAGAATGTGTTCCCCCTTGCTTGTTGATGTACCACATGACAGTTGTGTTGTCTGTCAGAATCAACACCTGCCCTGGAAGAAGTAACTCCTTGAACGCCATCAATGCAAACTGGACTGCTAACATCTCCTTCATGTTGATATGTAGATGCTGTAGTCTGGCAGGCCACTTGTCTTGTATCCACTTTCCATTTAGATGAGCCCCCCAAGCATGTCGAGGCATCTGTCGTTAAAATCTGACTGCTCTGGCGGGTCACAGAGAATCCCTTGTTTAGGTGACATTCCTGAGCCCACCACAAAATTCCTTTTGAGGCAAGGTATTGTTGTTGAATGACAGTGTCAAATCTTGGCAGTGCTGTGTCCATACATTTTGAATACATTGCAGCTTCCTCATATGCGGTTGGCATTGGGAGCACCAGAACCATGAACCCTAATGTGAAGGACTGTCCTTGCAGTCCTTGCGGACTGATGAGATGATTGGAAGTGAAAGTGACAGACTCTTTTTGTTTGTCGAGGATTAAAAGGCCCTCTGGGCTGCAATATTCGATCTCACACCCAGAAAGCACATGTCTTGAGGGTACTAGACTGGACTTTTGTTTTGGATTCTGGGAATACCTAGGCATCTTAGCACTGCTGACATATTCCAGATGCTGTAGAAGATTGTCCTTTTTCTTGAGCCAGAATCAGGCAGTGGGTCAAGTAAGGATAAATTTGAATGCTGTGAAGCCTGAAATAGCTATCACTGGAGCCAGAGACAACACAGCGAATACTCTGGGCGCAGTAGACATTAAGCAAAGAACAGCTGAGAGAACTGATAATGAAAATCTCAGTTGAAACGCGAATGCTTCCTGCAACAACCTTATGGGCACATGAAGGTAGGCTTCCTTGAGATCCAAAGTTACCATCCAGTGATCCTTGCCCAGCAGAGGTACAGTTGCTGTAACGTCAACATCTTGAACTTGGGAATGTCCAGATAAGTGTTGAGGATAGATAAATCCAAAATTGGTCTCCACGTGTTCGCCTTCTTTGGTACTAGGAACAGGCGAGACTAAAATCGAAGCCCTTTCTGATACAGGGACTGGCTGAATGGCCCCTATCTGGAGTAACTGAGAAACTTGCTTGTGAGCCTCTTTTCTTTGTGTAGGAGGAACATCTGGCATGCCTTTGAAAGGGGGCATTGTGTGGAAATAAAATCTGTAACCGTGATGAATGATATCCAGCACCCATCTGTCTTGAGTGATTAAATCCCAATTTTCTTTGAAAAGAGATAATCTTCCTCCCAAAGGAGCTGCCAGCGAGAGTCCACTGGCAGCTGAAAAGGCAGGTCATTGGTTCTGCTTACAAAAGGGCTGACCCCTGCCCTCACCTGTCTGATCTAGGCCTAAAGAAACCCTTTAGCCCTGCCCTACCAGTCTAGACCTACCCCCAGACTGGGAACCATAAGCAGGATATGTCCACCCCTTAGCAGGCCAATTTCTACTAAACTTGGGGGCTGCACCTGCAAAAATCTTTAACAGTCTGCATAGACTTAGCTTTGTCCTCCATTTTCTTTAAAACTGCTTCCACAGGCGGTCCAAACAACACATCAGACTGTAAAGGAGCATCCAAAATCCTGGTCTTAACATGCTCAGCTAAATTCTGATCCTTCAACCAGGCATGTCTCGAAGAACAGAACTAGTAGCAGCCACCCTCGAGGAGGCCTGAACAGCATCAAAACCACACTGCAAAGAATGCTTACCCACTTGTTCAGACACATGAACCAAATCCAGCAATTCTTTACACTCAATACCTTCCGAAAGCATCCACCTTAGATTTCAATGTGAAAGGAGATAATTCTGATATTTCAGCATATGAAACTGACAATTCAACCCCCATGGCTAGAGTGGAAGAAGTATATTCTTTCTTACCCCACCTATCCAAAGCCCTTGCCTCTTTATCAGAGGGGACAGGATTTTTAACCACAGAAGCTTTAACACCTTTAGGCCCCTGAGAAACAGTTTCTGGGTCCCCTAGGACTCTTAAACAAATACTTATGAGCTTGGGCCCCCTATAATACCTATGAGGCTAAACAGGAGCAGGAGGCAAGGAATGAGGGTTGAGAGAAGCCACTGCAAAAACATCCTCGAGCAGATACAACACAGGAGGAAAAGCTAAGGGCCTATGCTGGGGCAAAACAAGAATTCCCTAAGCCTTTTCTGAGTCAGAGTAATCTTGGCCTTCCCATTTAAAGTGCTCCCTCATGGAGTGAAGAGTCTCTGAAAATGAAAAATCCTCAGGAGGAAGCTGAAGGGTGGAATCATCCACATCAGAATCAGTATAAGTAGGAAACCCTTGCACGACTTCCACAGAAGACCCTGAAGCCTGTGAACACTGTTCAAAACTATCAAACTCCTGTTCCACCCTAGGCCTCTTATCAGGAGGGGGCATAGAACCTCAAATCAGAGAAATGAAATCTTCTGCCATTTTAAGCATATGTTTCTTAGGCACAGAGCCAAATGCTAGGAGAAGCCCCACAGAAGCTGAACTTGGCCTACCTCTAAAGAAGCTTTGGCAACAGAAGGAGGCCCTAACTACCCTGGCAAGAGAGGGAAGAACAGTTACCTGAGAAGCCCCCTCAGCTTGGCCTACCTCCTGAGAGGGCACATCCTGTAACAGTAAAGTATCTGCCTGAGACTCCATAGAAACTCCTGGCAAAACCTCTGGCTCCTGAGCCTTCTAAAGGACCGGCGTCCGGGACTGCGGTTCCTCACCCCCAGGCTTCACTGTTTTGTCCTTGGCTTTGGATGAAGCAGGCGGAGCATCGCGGCATATTATAATTAACGCTTCCCAAACACTAACCTAGCACAATCAAGTCCTCTTAATAGTCCCTTTTTAAATCTAGCACAAGGGGGCAACCAACAACGCGTGCTCAGGCCTAAACAAGGTATACACAATGTATGATAATCCCTATGGGGATCTGTTTCCCCAAGAAATACAGTTATTCACTTTTCTGACATCCGGTTAAATACTGAGGAAAAAAA
>NW_025057509.1:0-12055 GCF_019279795.1 Protopterus annectens | reverse complement strand
TCTTGAAGAAAAAAAACCCCTTTCAGCCTCCTAGCTTTTTCCCTCTTGGAGAAAAACAACTTTCCAGGGTTATTTTTTCTCTATGCAGAAACATGCTTGAAATGCATAGGGAAAGCTAAAAACAATAAACGGTCATACTGAAACTGGCAGTTAAGCCAGAACCAGGATTGCCCTACCCTTTGTAGGGTGGATAGTACCCTACACACCTGCAGAGTTTCAGCCTCCTAGCTTTTTCCCTCTTGGAGAAAAACAACTTTCCACAGGTATTTTTTCTCTATGCAGAAACATGCTTGAAATGCAAAATAAAAGCTAAAAACAATAAATGGTCATACTGAAACTGGCAGTTAAGCCAGAACCAGGATTGCCCTACCCCTTTGTAGGGTGGATAATACCCTACACACCTGCAGAGTTTCAGCCTCCTAGCTTTTTCCCTCTTGGAGAAAAACAACTTTCCAGGGTTATTTTTCTCTATGCAGAAACATGCTTGAAATGCAAAGGGAAAGCTAAAAACAATAAATGGTCATACTGAAACTGGCAGTTAAGCCAGAACCAGGATTGCCCTACCCCTTTGTAGGGTGGATAATACCCTACACACCTGCAGAGTTTCAGCCTCCTAGCTTTTTCCCTCTTGGAGAAAAACAACTTTCCAGGGTTATTTTTCTCTATGCAGAAACATGCTTGAAATGCATAGGAAAGCTAAAACAATAAACGGTCATACTGAAACTGGCAGTTAAGCCAGAACCAGGATTGCCCTACCCCTTTGTAGGGTGGATAATACCCTACACACCTGCAGAGTTTCAGCCTCCTAGCTTTTTCCCTCTTGGAGAAAACAACTTTCCAGGGTTATTTTTTCTCTATGCAGAAACATGCTTGAAATGCATAGGAAAAGCTAAAACAATAAACGGTCATACTGAAACTGGCAGTTAAGCCAGAACCAGGATTGCCCTACCCCTTTGTAGGGTGGATAGTACCCTACACACCTGCAGAGTTTCAGCCTCCTAGCTTTTTCCCTCTTGGAGAAAAACAACTTTCCAGGGTTATTTTTTCTCTATGCAGAAACATGCTTGAAATGCATAGGGAAAGCTAAAAACAATAAACGGTCATACTGAAACTGGCAGTTAAGCCAGAACCAGGATTGCCCTACCCCTTTGTAGGGTGGATAGTACCCTACACACCTGCAGAGTTTCAGCCTCCTAGCTTTTTCCCTCTTGGAGAAAAACAACTTTCCAGGGTTATTTTTCTCTATGCAGAAACATGCTTGAAATGCATAGGGAAAGCTAAAAACAATAAACGGTCATACTGAAACTGGCAGTTAAGCCAGAACCAGGATTGCCCTACCCCTTTGTAGGGTGGATAGTACCCTACACACCTGCAGAGTTTCAGCCTCCTAGCTTTTTCCCTCTTGGAGAAAAACAACTTTCCAGGGTTATTTTTCTCTATGCAGAAACATGCTTGAAATGCATAGGGAAAGCTAAAAACAATAAACGGTCATACTGAAACTGGCAGTTAAGCCAGAACCAGGATTGCCCTACCCTTTGTAGGGTGGATAGTACCCTACACACCTGCAGAGTTTCAGCCTCCTAGCTTTTTCCCTCTTGGAGAAAAACAACTTTCCAGGGTTATTTTTTCTCTATGCAGAAACATGCTTGAAATGCATAGGGAAAGCTAAAAACAATAAACGGTCATACTGAAACTGGCAGTTAAGCCAGAACCAGGATTGCCCTACCCCTTTGTAGGGTGGATAGTACCCTACACACCTGCAGAGTTTCAGCCTCCTAGCTTTTTCCCTCTTGGAGAAAAACAACTTTCCAGGGTTATTTTTTCTCTATGCAGAAACATGCTTGAAATGCAAGGGAAAGCTAAAAACAATAAACGGTCATACTGAAACTGGCAGTTAAGCCAGAACCAGGATTGCCCTACCCCTTTGTAGGGTGGATAATACCCTACACACCTGCAGAGTTTCAGCCTCCTAGCTTTTTCCTCTTGGAGAAAAACAACTTTCCAGGGTTATTTTTTCTCTATGCAGAAACATGCTTGAAATGCATAGGGAAGCTAAAAACAATAAACGGTCATACTGAAACTGGCAGTTAAGCCAGAACCAGGATTGCCCTACCCTTTTGTAGGGTGGATAGTACCCTACACACCTGCAGAGTTTCAGCCTCCTAGCTTTTTCCTCTTGGAGAAAAACAACTTTCCAGGGTTATTATTTCTCTATGCAGAAACATGCTTGAAATGCATAGGGAAAGCTAAAAACAATAAACGGTCATACTGAAACTGGCAGTTAAGCCAGAACCAGGATTGCCCTACCCCTTTGTAGGGTGGATAGTACCCTACACACCTGCAGAGTTTCAGCCTCCTAGCTTTTTACCTCTTGGAGAAAAACAACTTTCCAGGGTTATTTTTTCTCTATGCAGAAACATGCTTGAAATGCATAGGGAAAGCTAAAAACAATAATTGGTCATACTGAAACTGGCTGTTAAGCCAGAACCAGGATTGCCCTGCACCTTTGTAGGGTGGATAGTACCCTACACACCTGCAGAGTTTCAGCCTCCTAGCTTTTTCCCTCTTGGAGAAAAACAACTTTCCAGGGTTACTTTTTCTCTATGCAGAAAAATGCTTGAAATGCTTAGAGAAAGCTAAAAACAATAAACGGTCATACTGAAACTGGCAGTTAAGCCAGAACCAGGATTATCCTACCCCTTTGTAGGGTGTTTAGTACCCTATACACCTGCAGAGTTTCAGCCTCCTAGCTTTTTCCCTCTTGGAGAAAAACAACTTTCCACAGGTATTTTTTTCTCTATGCAGAAACATGCTTGAAATGCAAAAAGAAAGCTAAAAACAATAAATGGTCATACTGAAACTGGCAGTTAAGCCAGAACCAGGATTGCCCTACCCCTTTGTAGGGTGGATAATACCCTACACACCTGCAGAGTTTCAGCCTCCTAGCTTTTTTCTTCTTGGAGAAAAACAACTTTCCAGGGTTATTTTTTCTTCATGCAGAAACATGCTTGAAATGCATAGGGAAAGCTAAAAACAATAAACGGTCATACTGAAACTGGCAGTTAAGCCAGAACCAGGATTGCCCTACCCCTTTGTAGGGTGGATAGTACCCTACACACCTGCAGAGTTTCAGCCTCCTAGCTTTTTCCCTCTTGGAGAAAAACAACTTTCCAGGGTTATTTTTTCTCTATGCAGAAACATGCTTGAAATGCATAGGCAAAAATAAAAACAATAAACGGTCATACTGAAACTGGCAGTTAAGCCAGAACCAGGATTGCCCTACCCCTTTGTAGGGTGGATAATACCCTACACACTTGCAGAGTTTCAGCCTCCTAGCTTTTTCCCTCTTGGAGAAAAACAACTTTCCAGCGGAATTTTTTCTCTATGCAAAAACATGCTTGAAATGCATAGGGAAAGCTAAAAGCAATAAACGGTCATACTGAAACTGGCAGTTAAGTCAGAACCAGGATTGTCATACCTTTCTGTAGGGTGGATAGTAACCTACACACCTGCAGAGTTTCAGCCTCCTAGCTTTTTCCCTCTTGGAGAAAAACAACTTTCCAGGGTTATTTTTTCTCTATGCAGAAACATGCTTGAAATGCATAGGAAAAGCTAAAAACAATAAACGGTCATACTGAAACTGGCAGTTAAGCCAGAACCAGGATTGCCCTACCCCTTTGTAGGGTGGATAGTAGCCTACACACCTGCAGAGTTTCAGCCTCCTAGCTGTTTCCCTCTTGGAGAAAAACAACTTTCCACAGGTATTTTTTCTCTATGCAGAAACATGCTTGAAATGCAAAAAGAAAGCTAAAAACAATAAACGGTCATACTGAAACTGGCAGTTAAGCCAGAACCAGGATTGCCCTACCCCTTTGTAGGGTGGATAATACCATACAAACCTGCAGAGTTTCAGCCTCCTAGCTTTTTCCCTCTTGGAGAAAAACAACTTTCCAGGGTTATTTTTTCTCTATGCAGAAACATGCTTGAAATGCATAGGGAAAGCTAAAAACAATAAACGGTCATACTGAAACTGGCAGTTAAGCCAGAACCAGGATTGCCCTGCCCCTTTGTAGGGTGGATAGTACCCTACACACCTGCAGAGTTTCATCCTCCTAGCTTTTTCCCACTTGGAGAAAAACAACTTTCCAGGGTTATTTTTTCTCTATGCAGAAACATGCTTGAAATGCATAGGGAAAGCTAAAAACAATAAACGGTCATACTGAAACTGGCAGTTAAACCTAAACCAGGATTGCCCTACCCCTTTGTAGGGTGGATAGTACCCAACACACCTGCAGAGTTACAGCCTCCTAGCTTTTTCCCTCTTTGAGAAAAACAACTTTTCTCAGGTATTTTTTTCTCTATGCAAAAATATGCTTGAAATGCAAAAAGAAAGCTAAAAACAATAAGCGGTCATACTGAAACTGGCAGTTAAGCCAGAACCAGGATTGCCCTACCCCTTTGTAGGGTGGATAATACCCTACACACCTGCAGAGTTTCAGCCTCCTAGCTTTTTTCCTCTTGGAGAAAAACAACTTTCCAGGGTTATTTTTTCTCCATGCAGAAACATGCTTGAAATGCATAGGGAAAGCTAAAAACAATAAACAGTCATACTGAAACTCGCAGTTAAGCCAGAACCAGGATTGCCCTACCCCTCTGTAAGGTGGATAGTACCCTACACACCTGCAGAGTTTCAGCCTCCTAGCTTTTTCCTCTTGGAGAAAAACAACTTTCCAGGGTTATATGCAGAAACATGCTTGAAATGCATAGGGAAAGCTAAAAACAATAAATGGTCATACTGAAACTGGCAGTTAAGCCAGAACCAGGATTGCCCTACCCCTTTGTAGGGTGGATAGTACCCTACACACCTGCAGAGTTTCAGCCTCCTAGCTTTTTCCCTCTTGGAGAAAAACAACTTTCCAGGGTTATTGTTCCTCTATTCAGAAACATGCTTGAAATGCATAGGGAAAGATAAAAACAATAAATGGTCATACTGAAACTGGCAGTTAAGCCAGAACCAGGATTGCCCTGCCCCTTTGTAGGTTGGATAGTACCCTACACACCTGCATAGTTTCAGCCTCCTAGCTTTTTCCCTCTTGGAGAAAAACAACTTTCCACAGGTATTTTTTTCTCTATGCAGAAACATGCTTGAAATGCAAAAAGAAAGCT
Organism: Protopterus annectens; assembly: GCF_019279795.1. Classification (NCBI taxonomy): domain Eukaryota; kingdom Metazoa; phylum Chordata; order Ceratodontiformes; family Protopteridae; genus Protopterus; species Protopterus annectens. The sequence goes on along the minus strand of NW_025057509.1, from coordinate 6,889 downwards.
AAAAACAATAAACGGTCATACTGAAACTGGCCGTTAAGCCAGAACCAGGATTTCCCTACCCCTTTGTAGGGTGGATAATACCCTACACACCTGCAGAGTTTCAGACTCCTAACTTTTTCCCTCTTGGAGAAAAACAACTTTCCATGGTTATTTTTTCTCTATGCAGAAACATGCTTGAAATGCATAGGGAAAGCTAAAAACAATAAACGGTCATACTGAAACTGGCAGGTAAGCCAGAACCAGGATTGCCCTACCCTTTGTAGGGTGGATAGTACCCTAAATGCCTGCATAGTTTCAGCCTCCAAGCTTTTTCCCTCTTGGAGAAAAACAACTTTCCACAGGTATTTTTTTCTCTATGCAGAAACATGCTTGAAATGCAAAATAAAAGCTAAAAACAATAAATGGTCATACTGAAACTGGCAGTTAAGCCATAACCAGGATTTCCTGCCCCTTTGTAGGGTGGATAGGACCCTACACACCTGCAGAGTTTCAGCCTCCTAGCTTTTTCCCTCTTGCAGAAAAACAACTTTCCAGGGTTATTTTTTCTCAATGCAGAAACATGCATGAAATGCAAAAAGAAAGCTAAAAACAATAAATGGTCATACTGAAACTGGCAGTTAAGCCAGAACCAGGATTGCCCTACCTCTTTTGTAGGGTGGATAATACCCTACACACCTGCAGAGTTTCAGCCTCTTAGCTTTTTTCCTCTTGGAGAAAAACAACTTTCCAGGGTTATTATTTCGCTATGCAGAAACATGCTTGAAATGCAAAGGGAAAGTTAAAAACAATAATCGGTCATACTGAAACTGGCAGTTAAGCCAGAACCAGGATTGCCCTACCCGTTTGTAGGGTGGATAATACCCTACACACCTGCAGAGTTTCAGCCTCCTAGCTTTTTCCCTCTTGGGGAAAAACAACTTTCCAGGGTTATTTTTTCTCTATGCAGAAACATGCTTGAAATGCATAGGGAAAGCTAAAAACAATAAACGGTCATACTGAAACTGGCAGTTAAGCCAGAACCAGGATTGCCCAACCCCTTTGTAGGGTGGATAGTACCCTACACACCTGCAGGGTTTCAGCCTCCTAGCTTTTTCCCTCTTGGAGAAAAACAACTTTCCAGGGTTATTTTTTCTCTATGCAGAAACATGCTTGAAATGCATAGGGAAAGCTAAAAACAATAAAAGGTCATACTGAAACTGGCAGTTAAGCCAGAACCAGGATTGCCCTACCCCTTTGTAGGGTGGATAATACCCTACAAATCTGCAGAGTTTCAGCCTCCTAGCTTTTTCCCTCTTGGAGAAAAACAACTTTCCAGGGTTATTTTTTCTCTATGCAGAAACATGCTTGAAATGCATAGGGAAAGCTAAAAACAATAAACGGTCATACTGAAACTGGCAGTTAAGCCAGAGCCAGGATTGCCCTGCCCCTTTGTAGGGTGGATAGTACCCTACACACCTGCAGAGTTTCAGCTTCCTAGCTTTTTCCCTCTTGGAGAAAAACAACTTTCCAGTGTTATTTTTTCTCTATGCAGAAACATGCTTGAAATGCATAGGGAAAGCTAAAAGCAATAAACGGCCATACTGAAACTGGCAGTTAAACCAGAACCAGGATTGCCCTCCCCCTTTGTAGGGTGGATACAACCCTACACACCTGCAGAGTTACAGCCTCCTAGCTTTTTCCCTCTTGGAGAAAAACAACTTTCCAGGGTTATTTTTTCTCTATGCAAAAACATGCTTGAAATACATAGGGAAAGCTAAAAACAATAAACGGTCATACTGAAACTGGCAGTTAAGCCAGAACCAGGATTGCCCTACCCCTTTGTAGGGTGGATAGTACCCTACACACCTGCAGAGTTTTAGCCTCCTAGCTTTTTCCCTCTTGGAGAAAAACAACTTTCCACAGATATTTTTTTCTCTATGCAGAAACATGCTTGAAATGCAAAAAGAAAGCTAAAAACAATAAACGGTCATACTGAAACTGGCAGTGAAGCCAGAACGAGGATTGCCCTACCCCTTTGTAGGGTGGATAATACCCTACACACCTGCAGAGTTTCAGCCTCCTAGCTTTTTCCCTCTTGGTGAAAAACAACTTTCCAGGGTTATTTTTTCTCTATGCAGAAACATGCTTGAAATGCATAGGGAAAGCTAAAAACAATAAACGGTCATACTGAAACTGGCAGTTAAGCCAGAACCAGGATTGCCCTGCCCCTTTGTAGGGTGGATAGTACCCTACACACCTGCAGAGTTTCAGCCTCCTAGCTTTTCCCTCTTGGAGAAAAACAACTTTCCAGGGTTATTTTTTCTCTATGCAGAAACATGCATGAAATGCAAAAAGAAAGCTAAAAACAATAAATGGTCATACTGAAACTGGCAGTTAAGCCAGAACCAGGATTGCCCTACCCCTTTTGTAGGGTGGATAATACCCTACACACCTGCAGAGTTTCAGCCTCTTAGCTTTTTTCCTCTTGGAGAAAAACAACTTTCCAGGGTTATTATTTCTCTATGCAGAAACATGCTTGAAATGCAAAGGGAAAGTTAAAAACAATAAACGGTCATACTGAAACTGGCAGTTAAGCCAGAACCAGGATTGCCCTACCCCTTTGTAGGGTGGATAATACCCTACACACCCGCAGAGTTTCAGCCTCCTAGCTTTTTCCCTCTTGGGGAAAAACAACTTTCCAGGGTTATTTTTTCTCTATGCAGAAACATGCTTGAAATGCATAGGGAAAGCTAAAAACAATAAACGGTCATACTGAAACTGGCAGTTAAGCCAGAACCAGGATTGCCCAACCCCTTTGTAGGGTGGATAGTAACCTACACACCTGCAGAGTTTCAGCCTCATAGCTTTTTCCCTCTTGGAGAAAAACAACTTTCCAGGGTTATTTTTTCGATATGCAGAAACATGCTTGAAATGCATAGGGAAAGCTAAAAACAATAAACGGTCATACTGAAACTGGCAGTTAAGCCAGAACCAGGATTGCCCTACCCCTTTGTATGGTGGATAGTACCCTACACACCTGCAGAGTTTCAGCCTCATAGCTTTTTCCCTCTTGGAGAAAAACAACTTTCCAGGGTTATTTTTTCTCTATGCAGAAACATGCTTGAAATGCATAGGTAAAGCAAAAACAATAAACGGTCATACTGAAACTGACAGTTAAGCCAGAACCAGGATTGCCCTGCCCCTTTGTAGGGTGGATAGTACCCTACACACCTGCATAGTTTTAGCCTCCTAGCTTTTTCCCTCTTGGAGAAAAATAACTTTCCAGGGTTATTTTTTCTCTATGCAAAAACATGCTTGAAATACATAGGGAAAGCTAAAAACAATAAACGGTCATACTGAAACTGGCAGTTAAGCCAGAACCAGGATTGCCCTACCCTTTGTAGGGTAGATACTACCCTGCACATCTACAAAGTTTCAGCCTCCTAGCTTTTTCCCTCTTGGAGAAAATCAACTTTCCACAGGTATGTTTTTCTCTAATCAGAAATATGCTTGAAATGCAAAAAGAAAGCTAAAAACAATAAACGGTCATACTGAAACTGGCAGTTAAGTCAGAACCAGGATTGCCCTACCCCTTTGTAGGGTGGATAATACCCTACACACCTGCATAGTTTCAGCCTCCTAGCTTTTTTCCTCTTGGAGAAAAACAACTTTCCAGGGTTATTTTTTCTCCATGCAGAAACATGCTTGAAATGCATAGGGAAAGCTAAAAACAATAAACGGTCATACTGAAACTGGCAGTTAAGCCAGAACCAGGATTGCCCTACCCCTTTGTAGGGTGGATAGTACCCTACACACCTGCAGAGTTTCAGCCTCCTAGCTTTTTCCCTCTTGGAGAAAAACAACTTTCCAGGGTTATTATTTCTCTATGCAGAAACATGCTTGAAATGCATAGGGAAAGCTAAAAACAATAAACGGTCATACTGAAACTGGCAGTTAAGCCAGAACCAGGATTGCCCTACCCCTTTGTAGGGTGGATAGTACCCTACACACCTGCAGAGTTTCAGCCTCCTAGCTTTTTCCCTCTTGGAGAAAAACAACTTTCCAGGGTTATTTTTTCTCTATGCAGAAACATGCTTGAAATGCATAGGAAAGCTAAAAACAATAAACGGTCATACTGAAACTGGCAGTTAAGCCAGAACCAGGATTGCCCTACCCCTTTGTAGGGTGGATAATACCCTACACACCTGCAGAGTTTCAGCCTCCTAGCTTTTTCCCTCTTGGAGAAAAACAACTTTCCAGGGTTATTTTTCTCTATGCAGAAACATGCTTGAAATGCATAGGAAAGCTAAAAGCAATAAACGGTCATACTGAAACTGGCAGTTAAGCCAGAACCAGGATTGCCCTACCCCTTTGTAGGGTGGATAGTACCCTACACACCTGCAGAGTTTCAGCCTCCTAGCTTTTTCCCTCTTGGAGAAAAACAACTTTCCAGGGTTATTTTTTCTCTATGCAGAAACATGTTTGAAATGCATAGGAAAAGCTAAAAAAATAAACGGTCATACTGAAACTGGCAGTTAAGCCAGAACCAGGATTGCCCTACCCCTTTGTAGGGTGGATAGTACCCTACACACCTGCAGAGTTTCAGCCTCCTAGCTTTTTCCCTCTTGGAGAAAAACAACTTTCCACAGGTATTTTTTTCTCTATGCAGAAACATGCTTGAAATGCAAAAAGAAAGCTAAAAACAATAAACGGTCATACTGAAACTGGCAGTTAAGCCAGAACCAGGATTGCCCTACCCCTTTGTAGGGTGGATAATACCCTACACACCTGCAGAGTTTCAGCCTCCTAGCTTTTTCCCTCTTGGAGAAAAACAACTTTCCAGGGTTATTTTTTCTCTATGCAGAAACATGCTTGAAATGCATAGGGAAAGCTAAAACAATAAACGGTCATACTGAAACTGGCAGTTAAGCCAGAACCAGGATTGCCCTACCCCTTTGTAGGGTGGATAGTACCCTACACACCTGCAGAGTTTCAGCCTCCTAGCTTTTTCCTCTTGGAGAAAAACAACTTTCCAGGGTTATTTTTTCTCTATGCAGAAACATGCTTGAAATGCATAGGGAAAGCTAAAAACAATAAACGGTCATACTGAAACTGGCAGTTAAGCCAGAACCAGGATTGCCCTACCCCTTTGTAGGGTGGATAGTACCCTACACACCTGCAGAGTTTCAGCCTCCTAGCTTTTTCCCTCTTGGAGAAAAACAACTTTCCAGGGTTATTTTTTCTCTATGCAGAAACATGCTTGAAATGCAAAGGGAAAGCTAAAAACAATAAACGGTCATACTGAAACTGGCAGTTAAGCCAGAACCAGGATTGCCCTACCCCTTTGTAGGGTGGATAACACCCTACACACCTGCAGAGTTTCAGCCTCCTAGCTTTTTCCCTCTTGGAGAAAAACAACTTTCCAGGGTTATTTTTTCTCTATGCAGAAACATGCTTGAAATGCATAGGGAAAGCTAAAAACAATAAACGGTCATACTGAAACTGGCAGTTAAGCCAGAACCAGGATTGCCCTACCCCTTTGTAGGGTGGATAGTACCCTACACACCTGCAGAGTTTCAGCCTCCTAGCTTTTTCCCTCTTGGAGAAAAACAACTTTCCAGGGTTATTTTTTCTCTATGCAGAAACATGCTTGAAATGCATAGGCAAAGCTAAAAACAATAAACGGTCATACTGAAACTGGCAGTTAAGCCAGAACCAGGATTGCCCTACCCCTTTGTAGGGTGGATAATACCCTACACACCTGCAGAGTTTCAGCCTCCTAGCTTTTTCCCTCTTGGAGAAAAACAACTTTCCAGGGTTATTTTATTCTCTATGCAGAAACATGCTTGAAATGCATAGGGAAAGCTAAAAGCAATAAACGGTCATACTGAAACTGGCAGTTAAGCCAGAACCAGGATTGCCATACCCTTTGTAGGGTGGATAGTACCCTACACACCTGCAGAGTTTCAGCCTCCTAGCTTTTTCCCTCTTGGAGAAAAACAACTTTCCAGGGTTATTTTTTCTCTATGCAGAAACATGCTTGAAATGCATAGGGAAAGCTAAAAACAATAAACGGTCATACTGAAACTGGCAGTTAAGCCAGAACCAGGATTGCCCTGCCCCTTTGTAGGGTGGATAGTACCCTACACACCTGCAGAGTTTCAGCCTCCTAGCTTTTTCCCTCTTGGAGAAAAACAACTTTCCACAGGTATTTTTTCTCTATGCAGAAACATGCTTGAAATGCAAAAAGAAAGCTAAAAACAATAAACGGTCATACTGAAACTGGCAGTTAAGCCAGAACCAGGATTGCCCTACCCCTTTGTAGGGTGGATAATACCCTACACACCTGCAGAGTTTCAGCCTCCTAGCTTTTTCCCTCTTGGAGAAAAACAACTTTCCAGGGTTATTTTTCTCTATGCAGAAACATGCTTGAAATGCATAGGGAAAGCTAAAAACAATAAACGGTCATACTGAAACTGGCAGTTAAGCCAGAACCAGGATTGCCCTGCCCCTTTGTAGGGTGGATAGTACCCTACACACCTGCAGAGTTTCAGCCTCCTAGCTTTTTCCCTCTTGGAGAAAAACAACTTTCCAGGGTTATTTTTTCTCTATGCAGAAACATGCTTGAAATGCATAGGGAAAGCTAAAAACAATAAACGGTCATACTGAAACTGGCAGTTAAGCCAGAACCAGGATTGCCCTACCCCTTTGTAGGGTGGATAGTACCCTACACACCTGCAGAGTTTCAGCCTCCTAGCTTTTTCCCTCTTGGAGAAAAACAACTTTCCAGGGTTATTTTTTCTCTATGCAGAAACATGCTTGAAATGCAAAGGAAAGCTAAAAACAATAAACGGTCATACTGAAACTGGCAGTTAAGCCAGAACCAGGATTGCCCTACCCCTTTGTACGG
>NW_025057508.1:0-8153 GCF_019279795.1 Protopterus annectens | reverse complement strand
GTACGGAATCATTAAGAGGTGTAATAGTACCTCAGTGATGTTGTTCCCGATGCAGGAACTTGTCGCTGTCCGCTGGTATGCTGCTGAAACCGCAGAGTCGGAACTTCCAGTATCGCCACGGCATCGCAAGCTCCACCGCCCGCCCATCGGCTAATTAAAATGTATGCGTCCCCAACTGGCACCACATCGAATAAATAGCCCTCCAGAATTATTGACTTGTTTGACAGTTGAGCCCATAATATTGTCGTAGTCTATCCATATCGCTGAGGAAGATCACACGCCCCAGTAGCATCTGAATGAGTATTGTTGTTCCTGCCGGCTAGCCCACGCCATCTAGCTGACCGCCAGGCCGCTAGTTTCACATTTCTCCTTCTTGCTTTAAAAAATAAACTGAGGTGCTCTTCGCTGGCCATAACAGACAGTAGCACCAAAAGACCTCACAAACTGGTAAAAGACAGAAACGCAGAGGAAACACACCGCCAAAGTGAGCTGTTACACAGATAAAACACACCGCCAGTATTATTGTGCCAGACAGGTGTGGAGAATAACATATTGTTCAAATGTGAACGGAGTAAATGGATAAATAGGAATTGAAGACGTTAAGTTGACAATTTGATGTCATTATGGGTTTCCAAAGAAAGAACAGTTACGCCGTTCTTCTTCATAGGGCAATGTTTGTACTATAAGGTTTCAGGCTATCGCAGCCTTTAAATAGCATAAAGAAGTTAATAACAGTTTATTGTGTTATTGTTGTTTATAATGTTCAATATTGAGCTGAGATTCTTATTATATCTTCAGGATTGTTCGACAGTTAAAGAAAGTTATTTTACCTGATCATTCACGAGGAGAATATTCAGTCAACTTTTTCTAAGAACTCCCTTTACCCAATCTAGTCCTAGTTGTTAGGATGACCCCTGCGGTATAGGTCTTTTAACATCCAATGCATCATAAATATTAAGTTAGGTCAAAGGGTATCTTATTGATGTTATCCAGAAACCCCATGAGTCCTTTTGCATCTGAATCTCTTTTTCAATATGGTTTCAAAAGGCTATCTACATACTTTCTTAGCTAAGCTGTAAGTATGGGACCCTCTGCCAGCTTGCTAAATGTATCTGGAAAGGGGGTCATACCGACTTGTATTTTAGGGGCGCCAAAGAAAGATGGCATTCTAGGTGCTGTCACATTCAAGCAGGTATGAGTGTCTATGTCACTAAAATCTTCTAAAAAGATCTTCTATTATAGCTCTAATCTTATTGAGTATGCACCTCGTTGACTTCAAGTATCACTTGCTAATGTCCCCATATGGGCCCTCATCCAAAATGAATAGATAATTTGTTTATGTAATCAACCTGGTTCATAAATATAAGCCCACCCCCTTATCGGTTTCATAACTCAATATTACAATCCTGTAATAATAATTTGATGAAACTCGCTGTTCGTTGTAATACATATGGGTATGTTTGCTTTTTATTAGTTTTACTAGCAGACAAAAAACCTTAGATCTAATTCACATGATCTCAAAGGTTTTAAGGTTGACTAAAGGTGGCTTAAATAGACTAGGCTATTCTAAATGTTTAAACTAGTGTAGTCTTACCAAAACTGCCAACAAATCTGAAGCTTCTTATGAACAAACAGTTTCAAGTCTACAATAGTCTTAACCAAGTCCATATGAGTGTCAGAACAAAAGACAAAACTTCTTAGAGAAAAGTCAGGCCATTTCAGTAGTAATATTGAGGGGTAGTATAATTAAATATCTTAAAATCTCCCTCATTACCATAAATCAAAATGACATCTGCTGACTTGTTCATCCATTATTTCTTCTTCTAGTTCTGTTTGTTTCATGAAGTCGGCTAGTTCCTGGTAGATCTCAAATTTCTCTGTTAGTGTAATTTTTGACCACTGATCCAAAACCCTGATTATGTTCAATTCTGATCTGTCCAACCCGTTACTAATATTTAATCTAAAATTCACAAAATTCAGTACATATTACCCCCTTTCAAGACCGTAGACGGCCAGAGGGTCCATACTTACAGCCATGCGCTGGGTATGTAGATAGCCTTTTTGAAACGCATATATTGAAAAAAAAGAAATTCAGATATCACATGACTCATGGGGTTTTCTGGATAACATCAATAAGATGCACCACTTTGACCCTAACTTTAATATTTATGACCATGGATGTTAAAGACCTATACACGGTCATCCCACAAACAAAACTAGGGATACCTAGATTGGGTCAATAGGAGTTCTTAGAAGAAAGAAGAGTTGAACAGAATGTTACTTAATATACATCATTGAGACTCTATTAATGAGCTGGTGTTAAAATACAAACTTTTCTCTTTTTAACAAATGCAATTTACAGGCAATCACTCTGGGGTCGCGAATGGGGTCACCATGTGGTGGGGCATTTTGCCTAATTGTGTAATGGCACAATAGAGGAAGAAACAAACTGTTATTTAACAACAGCTGCATGGCTAAGGAACCGTCGCCTGGTATAACTAGGTACCAGGGACTACGTATTCTTTTTATGGAAGGGGCCGGCGAATGAGCAACATTTGGCACTCCGTGACATCAAGACATTAACTGACGTTATTTTTCCAATTCCTGTTGCTCCATTTTTACTCCGTTTCACATTTGGATTATTACTGTTGTTATTTCCACACCTGTGCAGCAGTGTAACATGGTAGTAGTGTTATACAGTCATGGCACTAGTTGTTATACTACTATGGTACTAGTTGTTATACTACCAAGGCATAGTTGTTATACTACTTACGCTGGCACTAAGTTATACAACTGCAAGGGTACTAGTGTTATACATGGCACAGTATTATACCACCATGGTATTCTACTGCTATATCTACCATGCCATTAGTAAGTTATACCACCATGGCACTCACTTCTGTTATACCTACCATGTCACTTCACTTGTTATACCCACCATGGCACTACTTGTTATACTACCATACATCACTACTTACATTATACTACCATGTCACTACTTGTTATACCACCATGGCACTGCTTGTTGCCACTACCATGTCACTACGCCGATATACTACCATACGGCACTACTGTTATACCACCCGCAAGGCACTGCTGTTATATTGTTATACCACCCATGGCACTAGTTATGCTACCATGCCACTAGTTATACAATTATTGTACTTGTGTTATAGTCTACCATGGCACTGGTTTTACGCCACTCACCATGGCACCCAGTAAGTTATATATATCATGGCACTAGTTGTTATACCATCATGACATACCCAGTTGTTTATACTCACCTGGCACTAGGGTTTATAACACTCATGGCACTGAATTTGTTATACCACCAAGGCACGCGTAATGTTATGTCATTAAATGGCACTAGTGTTATACAACCATGGTAATACTGGTATATCGCCATGATAGTAGTGCTATCACCATAGCACTATTTTGTTATATCACCCATGGCACTAGTTGTTATACTACATTGTGTTTATAGCACAATTCATGGCACTAGTTATTACCACCATGGCACTAGTGTTATATCATCCATGGCACCAAGTTATTTATACTATACTGTGGTGCTACTGTTATATATCACCATGGCATTGGTGTTGTACCACCATGGCACTAGTTGTTATGCCACCATGGCACAGAGATTATAATAACCATGGTACTAGTGTTGAACACCATGTAATTTAGCTGTTATATACCGCACGCATGGCACTAGTTGTTATACTACTGATGACACACTGAAGTGTTATACCACTCATGGCACTAGTGTTATACACCATGTCACTAAGCTGTTATACCACCATGGCACTAGTTGTTATACCCACCATGCCACTGAGTGTTATAACACCCACAGCACTGTGCTTTACTCACTATGGCACTGTGTTTTACCACCATGGCACTAGTTATACCACCGCATGGCACTTTGGTGCCTATCCCAGGAAGCTGTGCACTTTTTGATTCTGGGAAAAGTGCACCCAGATTCTATTTATATATTTGTCATTTTGAATGATATGCTTACATCATTTGGAATGACCAGAAGATCCATTGACTTTACTAACCTGGAATCCACAATGTAAAAGATACCTGTCGAGAGCTTAAGTAAACAAACATCCTCTTTTGCACTTATTTTGTTTCTCTCCGTCTCAACTCACTGAATTATATCAGAATGGAAGACCTTACAATGGCCATTTTGCAGTATAAAGAAATGAAGACTTTAATGTCAAGCACTCAGAAGTAATTCTGATGTATTAGTAGTACGCCAAGAATATCCAGATATCATGCCAATTTTATATTTTTTACAATTCTAGGGTTAAATTTGTCTTTACTTCTGTTCATAATATCCAGCATCTGTACTCTCAAAGTCAGGATGTAACCAAGTTGGTAGGATATTTTTATAATACATGATATACTTCCATTACATCAGCATTAACATGATACTTTTGTCTGAAAAAATATCGCCTTTTATACTGCCAGTAGCACTGACTAGCACACTGCAATCTTGTTTAACCCACATGTGGAACAAAGTAATTAAGCATTTTTGTGACCACTGTGCACATTGTAATCCCACAACCATACAAATATTTATGAACTCTTTGGATTGTAAGAATTGTTGTTAAACTCTCCTTACATCTACCCAGATAAGTTGTGTTATTAGCAACCACTGGGTGTATGAGACATACAACCAAGAAGGCCTTACTACCACCAGACATTCTTTGTGAAAGCAGAGCTCACCTGTGCAATAACATTAAATGTTACAGAAACATACAACCATGCCAAACATCTCACTACCACCAGACATTCTTTTTGTAGAAAGCAGAGCTCCTGTGCAGTAACATTAAATTTTACAGAAACATACAACCAAGAAGCACTCCATTACCACCAGACAAATCTTTGTAAAGCAGAGCTCTCTCCTGTGCAGTAACATTCTAAATGTTACAGAAGAACAACATACAAACTTCAAGAAGCACCTTACTACCACCAGACAATCTTTGTAAAAGCAGAGCTCTCTGTGCAGTAACATTACTAATAAACGCTTAGCATCTGGACCCCCCATATACTGTAGAGGGACAAGAGCTCTCTATTCACCTTACCAGCCAATCAGTAAAATCAGTTCACTGTACCTATCCAGGCATGTCCAAAGGATGCAGTTTTAGGTGTACTCTCCAGTGCAACTGGCGAATCTATGGACATTTTGAGGCAATGTTACACAATTGCCTCATGCATGCACCTGTTTCAACCACCTCCGTATTCCTTCCACCAAACACTAATACATGTGAGGAGATGCAATGCTATGGCCAGCCAAACTGGAGGCTAAGCTCTCTCAACCCAAGACTGGACCACAGGCAGTCAAGAGGAGAAGGGAATTACTTGCAGATCACACACCACCAGTCTCACATAGACCTAAGTGAAACCAGCACTGGCAAAAAACACACATAAATACAATGAGCCTCGAAATAAAAAATCTGCAAAAGCAACAGAGAATCTCCAAAGTAGACATCCAAGCAACCTCCATCCCCCAACACAAACCATGAAACATATACTTCACAAAACCAGTGTGCCACACAATCACAGCCCTGTAAAAGCTAAAATAACTTATACCCAACACACTAGTAATAGGTAGACTCTATAGTCAAGGCACACTGACATCTCTACTCACAAGGCTGAACAAGGAGAAGGTTACTGTTATTCTGCCTGTTGGGTGCCAGGATCTGCCATACACATAACACAAGCACTCTGAGTCACTCCAGAACAAGTACAAAATATGACTCTGTCTGTTGTCCATGTTGGTGTGAATGACCTGATGCCATACCTGCCTGGACTACATGAAAGAGACATGGAGGAGCTCTCTGATCACATAGCCCAGGCTGGAGTGACCCTGACCCTGAGTAGGATCCTGCCCTCACCAAGAATGATACCACAGTATAGAGAAAAAAATTATCAGTTTCAACAATTGGCTAAGCTTGCAAGTCATTCAAAGCAGTATCCAGTGTCTGTCAGCCTGGGATGACAATACTCCAACAAGCCTTGCTGTAGCTTCACAGAGATGGATTGCTCTTGTCAAATTTTTAGGCTTTTGAATACTGGCCAAGGCTCTTGCCACCCCATAGTGCCTTTTTAGGCAAAGCTCAAAAGACAAACCCACCGCCGTAGTCATAGCGCTAAGGCAACAAAAAACTGAGGAGTAATGCTACTCAATGCCAGGGGAAGTCTAAACCTCAAAATCACATGCACTTTCGGGCACTCCTCAGTATGGAGAAAATTGATATATGTGCAGTAACAGAAACCTGGTTTAAGGCCCCAGAGACACCCCAGCACTACCAGAGCTACAACTCATACCATATATTTCGGCCACAAAACCCAGACCAAAATACAAAAGGCGGGAGAGTATTCATATTCATTAAGGATACCCACACCTCCAGGAAGTTAGTGCGGCAATGTTAACGATGCTTCAGAGATAATCCATGTGTACAACTAACAATGGGCAAAACTGCTATTCAAATTATAGGCTTGCTACAGATAACCCACACCATGTCCCAGGACCCCCACTCCACATTCCTGCTCACTGGGAAACATAAAGGTCCTACCAAACACCCTGATATTGGGTGATTTAAATTACCCAAACATTAACTTCAGGGAGAACTACTCCAAGCTACAAACTCCCTCTTTGCCCAACATTTCCTAGGAATTTTATAGAACTCAAACACCCTGGATCCCAATTTTGGTCAACACCCCCACCAGTGAGGTGACAACATATTGGACCTGAGTCATCACCAACATGGGCGACCGGTGTTCCACACTGGAGGTCAACCCCTTTACTGGTTAGATCTTGACCATAAACTAATCACTCTGGATATCTGACTTCACCACCACATTTCTGGTCAAAGAAACCACAGTGAAAAACTTTTCCAAAAGTAAACTTTATGTTACTACTAAGGACCGAGGTGGGAAGTTTCAAGCCCCCATGTGAAAGGGGATAACACTGTCCAAGCTGCAAATCCTTTACCTAATGCACTCTACAGGCAGCCTACAAGAATGCATGTATCATGTACTATCCCAAATGCAAAACTAAGACTCACTCCTCCAAGAAAAGGAAACCAGTCTGGTGGACCCCTGCTATAAACAAGCTATACAATAGAAGGAGGAAACTAGTACAGAAAGAGTAAAATCCCAAGAAGCTGAAAGAACATCCCTGATCAGTATCAGCAAGAAACTACGATCCCTCATTAAATCATCCAAAGGCTAGTTTTGAAATTACTTGCCATGGACTCCAAAGAACTAAATCCACAAGGCATTCCCCAACTTTAGCTAGTGTCAAGAATCTAAGTGGCGCATTCTCAGATCTGCTCAGAGTTAGTGCAGAAGTGGCACAAAATACACTGAACCAACCGATATAGCCAACATCCTGGCAGACAGGTTTCAGTGCAAAAACTTCACCCCTCTCACCCCAAAAGAGCCCATAACTATTCCAGGAAGAATGTAAATGCCTCCTGAAATCACAGACACTCGAAAAGGTTAAAACAGCTCCCTCTCCCAGAAGCCAAAAAACACAGCATCCAAAGGGACTGGGCGGGCTGTCCCAGGCTACCCGTTTCTCTACCGCACGAGAGAACTCAAAGATGAACTAACCCCTCATCAGAAAAACACACTGTTTAAACTCCAGCCCTCTCCACCAGGTTACGCCCACAGAGGGCGACAGCAGTGGGTTATTCCGGCTTCCACAAAGGTGGAGCCACAATGAACCCGAGAACTATCTACACGAACAGTCGAAGCTTGGTCTGCAAAGCTATAGGAGCCATCATCATGGATCCTCATTAACAGAGACACATTTGGAAACCTCCCAAACACCTGGACCCTACTCCCACAGTTTAGCTTTGCTAAGGGCAGATCATGCCTTCTAAAACCTGGTGGACTTAACTTTAGAGACAGTTACTTGAAATTTCTGCTATAGATGAGGGAAAGGTGGTCCACAGCCTACCTAGACCACGCAGAGAAGGCCTTCAACACCATTCCCCCACTCAGGTATTATAGACAGAAGCTTACCAGCCTGAACATAAACCCCTACATCACGAGATGGGTTGTAAACTGGCTCCACTTGACAGAACTCCACATGGTAAGAGTTGCAGGAGCTAGGTCTGACTCTCTAAACTGGTTAC
>NW_025057507.1:0-6094 GCF_019279795.1 Protopterus annectens | reverse complement strand
AAAAATCCTATCCTGAATTCTTGATCTAACTAACCTTAACAGAGTCTGTATGTGTTGAGTCAAGAAGACTGAGAGGGGCTCAGTAAGGGAACCAATGCCAGACACAATCGGCCTCACTGGTGGTCTATCCAAATTTTTATGGATTTTGGGTAACAAATAGAGGACTTGTTTCTGGGGATCATCAACTACCAATTGTTTAGCAGAGGGTGAGATCACTCCCTCTAAACATGCCAACTCAAGAAATGAATCAATCTCTTTTTTTAAAACAAAGTGTGGGGTCATGTGGCATAAACATATAATGTCTAGCATCCTTCAATTGCCTATGTGCTTCTGCTGCATAATAGCTAGTGTCCATAACAACCACTACCCCTCCTTTGTCAGCTGGTAAAATTACAATATATTGTATTATTTTTCAAATTATTAAATGCATGCTGTTCCTCAGCTGTCAAATTTGATTCAATATCCTGGATTAACATTTTTTAAAAATTAAATCCTTGATGACTGATTCCTGAACTATCGATACATATTTATCCATACGGGCATAAAACTTGACTTCAAAAGAAAGTCAGTAGATCTTTGAGCCCTTCCTGTGAACCAAAATACAGTTTTAAATTGAGAATATGACAAAATGCCAAAACATCATCAACCACACTGTCCTCATTAACAAAAAATCTGGGGATATATTTAAGTCCTTTATTCAATAACTGTTGTTCAACTTTTGTTAAAAATCACAGAGGAAATATTGTGAACATTGCATACATTGTTCAATAATGTCCTAACGTCTGTAACAGCATCTTCACATTGTCTACACTTGCTATGCATCCTACCACCTCTGTGCTGTTTAGACCTAAAGGATAGTCCATACCCGTTGTTTTTGTAAATAGGGGACCCCTGAGTAAGAACCTGTTCAATGTCTGTGACTGACGAATCATCCCCAGAGGTACTGCTATAATCTGCACCAGATTTCTTAAGAATTGACCTGGGTCTTTTCCTCTTAGGTCTTATTGAGTTACTACCCCTTTCAGAAAATCAAACGGTTTACCCAGTTCATAATCCTTTACATCACAATTACATTTCTGAATCTTTTTAGTTTTGAGAGATTTTTCTAATGTTAATAAATCCCTGGTGAGCTTAGTAAGACATACCTGATGTTGGGTGTGCCCCTCATAAGGTTTAAGTTAATCACAAACCTGCTGCACATCTACACAATTATTATCTATCATGCACTCATAATAAGATGACAATATATTGACAAAGGTCATTGATGCATCTTGCTGTGCTTGCAGCCACTGTTGGGTCAATATATCATCTGCCATACTAACATAAGGTTGAATTCGAATTCTTAACCCCCTTGGTGTGATATTTTTAGCCTAATTGGCTTTGAATAATTTTAAATGCCAAACATTGGTACGTAAGTTCGACATACTTCTAGTTAGCCTACCAAATAATTCTGTACAACGATCACCCAAATTCTGAACACCAGTGTCACCTCTTTGTTCCCCGGATTCTGTTAACCAAAAGGCATGTAAATCATGATTGTCTGCAGGTAGACCCTGTAAGATGGTAACCAAATCCATCTGCAAAACAGCTCAAAATCACCTTTCAAATAAACACTACGTCTCACTTGGATTTATATCATTAACCTTAGACTTCTAAATCAACCCCAGATATATGCTGTTAGTAATTATATCCCCTGACAAATGATATTCTCCTTACATAAGCAATATCATAATACCAAAAAATTGTGCTCAAGCATATACCCCTGTGCCTAAAATATCAAAAATATTTCAAAAATGTAAACATATACAATCACAATTCAGTAGCATACAACATCCATTCTTGTGTGCAAAAAGGGGGAACTGCTGATATCAAATGGCCCAACTATTGTTATTCAATTTGCTACCAAACAGCAGCAAAAATTGTTTAACAAAACAAAAAACAAATCCAACTTATTATCCCTTTAACATACACATATGATACTCGGTTTTCCTCAAAACATATTGTGTTGCCAACACTTAGTTGTATGGAGTGATTTGCAATAACATGCTCAACAGGTCCCGGGCTGAATATCTTTCCCTTATTCAAACGATCATGCTGTACACGATATATAAAAATATATCATAAATGTACATGTACTCATACAACATTCATTCCCTTGTACATACAAGGAGCTAGCTGATGTAAAATAGCCCAAATAGTAATTAATGT
Source organism: Protopterus annectens (assembly GCF_019279795.1). NCBI lineage: Eukaryota > Metazoa > Chordata > Ceratodontiformes > Protopteridae > Protopterus > Protopterus annectens. Next base: position 3,886 of record NW_025057507.1, on the reverse strand, counting down.
TCATTTTACTGCTTTTCAGCAGTACACAAAACAAGTATTTACAATGAAACACTCAGCAGACCCTCCCATCCAAATATAACATTAGCTATGTTGTCCAAAAAGTATATTAAATAGAACAAACCGCTACAGTTGGTATATAATGTCCAAAACAATCAACAAATGACGGGTCCAAACGTGTTTCACTTGATGTATCAATTTCAAACTGAGTAGGCGACCTCATAATCCTCACAAGGCCCAAAATCAAAAGTTTGTGTATTCACTTCATATATATTGCCACACATATTTAAGATTCTCTTGCATAATCATGAATTTCCTGCACAGCTATGTTCATAAAGGTCGCTAAATGTCACCAACCAGTAACAGCCCGAAATATTTCCAAACACAGACAAAACAAAGCAGCAGTTCCAAACGATACTGGAAAAACTGTATATACTGAAAAATATCTGTGATTGTTTGGGCAGAATCACCAGCCTTAAAATACATTCCCCATCAAACAGAGCATTGTATGTCCAACTGAACATCCACGACCTTCGGTTTAATATTATCATCCACGGTTGGGCAATAAACGTTAAAACGTCAACCCATGTACTCCAGCCAGTGACTGCTTCTCACATCGGCGATAAGGGCAATGGTGCTCCACATAACTAGCTCATTACTACTCAGCCTAATAACCACACGGTGGAGTAGCATTTTATAATAAACCACGCTTGAGATGTCCAGTGTCACTCCACAATCATTACAAGTTGACAAGGCTGAAATTATCATTACTAAGCTGAATATCAATAAAAATAAATGCATACACATAGTCTGTGCCTATATTCCCCCAGGTAATAACATAAAAATTCTAGAGGACATGCTATCTTGGCTGACAAATAACTACCCCCAAGAAACCGTTGACTTTAACATAGACTGGTTCACCTGTTCCTCAGAACCTCCTATTCACCATATCAACACTTATGGATTCACACAGGTCATATCCGTCTCCATTAGGTTAAGTAAACCTGACAATAAAGAAACGACCCTAGACTGGATACTTATTAATAGTCATCCCCTCATGTACAAAGCTGGGACTCTGCCTGATGATATAAGTGATCACTTTCTCACCTATATAATCAGGCAAAAGGTAGACATTCCTAACCTCCCATTTATAAAACAATTAGGAGCAAGAAAAACTTTAACCTCACTAACTTCCAAATGAACTAAAACAGTGTAATTGGTCTGTCCTAAAACATTTGCCAGTAGAGGAAGCTGTAAAATACTTCAATAGCAAAATCTTAGGTATCCTAGACACTCATGCCCCATCTCGTTCTATTAGGACTAACACAAAAGCTGCCCCATGTCTTTCAGTAGAAACCAGACAAAATAATCTCACCTAGAAATAAAGCCTGGGACACTTGGTGAACCACAAACCCCCCCCCATAGATCAATTTAGATACATGCAGCTAAGGAACGAGACAAACAAATCTATTAGCCTGAAAAAAATATATATTATTGCCACCTACAACAGAAACACCAAAATAAACACCATAAATTTTGGGCAGGTATAAATAAACTTCTCCAGCCAGGTAAATCTTCCACCCCTATACCCTCAACTTCTATCAAAAAACTTCCAGTTGAGGTTGCTAATACCTTCAATAGCTTCTTTACAGAAACTATCCAGCATCTAGCTAGTCAATTATCCTCCAGCTGCTGAAATCCAATTGTTACTACACCCAGTGCCCAAATTACCTTTAACTTTCAACCAGTCTCAACATAATTTATCCAAAAACTAATTAAAAAATTAAAACCAACTACCCTATTGGCTGACCTCCTCCCAGCAAAGTATTTACAAAAAGCAGCTGATGCTGTAGCTTACCCAATATACACCCTGATCAATAGAACTATATCTGAAGCTTCCACTTCTCTAGGAAGAAGGAAATCCACCCAAAAGGGGATTTAGCTTTAATTGTGACCCTAGACCGCCTCCACTTCCTTATGGGGAAAAACAAAAGAAATCCTGAACTATTACTCATAAAACCCACAAACTCCCAAAAAAAGGGTTTTTACCAACCATATACCACCCCGCCCTTCTGTCCTTAAACATTAAAATCTAAACCCAAACAGTAATTCTTTTAATTTCTTAGAATTTCCAAACCCTTAAATGGAAATCACCAAATCTTATCAAAATGGTAACCATTTCCCTAGACACCCAGGCTATCCAATGGTTCCGATCTTACCTGAGTGGTAGACAACAGGCAATCCTATGGAAGGACAACCTATCCACCCTGCTACCCATCTCGCTAGGAGTCCCCCAGGGCTCCATATTAGGATCCTTCCCATTTTCTATATTTATAAATGACCTGCACAGTCATCCCAGAGGCTACCTGCATTCAGTACATGGATGACTCAACTTTAATATGCTCAGCCACTTCCCCAACAGAACTGTAGTCTTTAGCCCAAAAAACTTTTAACACAGTTGAAAATTGGCTTCTTAATCACCATCTCATATTATATCCCAACAAAACTAAACTGCTGGTTTTCTCTCCATCTCACAGGTCCACCGTACCAACCTTCACCATAAAATCCAGTAATGTCACCATTATTTCACCAGATCCCTGCTCCTGACAAGCTCCCAGCATGGGTTTAGACCATACCATAGTGCCACCACTGCCCTTCTCTCCTTCACTATCATTATAAATCTAAACCAAAACAGTAATAATCTTTCCTCAGCCATCTTCTTAGAACTTTCCAAAGCCTTCAACATGGTAAATCACCAAATACTTATGCAAACACTGGAAACCATTTCCCTAGACATCCAGGCTATCCAATGGTTCTGATCTTACCTGAGTGGTAGACAACAGGCAGTACTATGGAAGGACAATCTATCCACCCTGATCTCCATCTCGCTAGGAGTCCCCCAGGGCTCCATCTTAGGACCCTTCCTATTTTCTATATTTATAAATTACCTGCACAGTCATCCCAGAGGCTACCTGCATTCAATACATGGATGACTCGACTCTAATATGCTCGGCCACTTCCCCAACAGAACTGCAGTCTTTAGCCCCAAAAACTTTTAACACAGTTGAAAATTTGCTTCTTAATCACCATCTCATATTAAATCTGAACAAAACTAAACTGCTGGTTTTCTCTCCATCTCGAAGGTCCACCATACCAACCTTCACCATAAAATTTATTTATTTTATTTTATTTTACATTTGTTGAGGCCCAGTCTAGCTGGAGACATGTCCATTTTCAGTAGAGGCCCAGGGAGAAAAGCTCCAAGAATAATACAGATTTTCTTTACAAAGTTAAAAACAGGAGTTATACAATAATAGAGATAGCAATATTACAAAAAAAGTTTTTTTTTTTTTTTTTTTTTATTCAATAGTACAAATTGGTGTTACCATGGTCATTTTGTAAGGTACAGAGTATAATTAACATGGTCATTTTGTAAGAGACTGAGGTATGATGTAGATATATACTTGTAAGATATATGCAATAGTGTAGTTTATTGATACATAAAAGGTAGCTAGTAAGGGATGACGTGGGATAAGTGAATATGAGAAGATTTAGTCAGGGTTAGTACAGGTACATAGCCAGTGATTGTTAAGGTAGAGTTTCAAATTCCTTTTGAAAAGTGAGAGAGAAGTTTGAGATGTGATTTCAGAGGGAAGTTTATTCCAAAGTTTTCCTACAGAGTTAGAGAACAAAGACTCACCTGCTGTGTTGTTGGGTTTAGTAGTATTGATCAGTAGTTTGTTAGAGGAGTGTAGAGATGTGAGGTTTTTATAAGCTGTAATGAGACTAGAGAGTACTGGGATATTGTTAGGTAGATATAGAGTCTTATTAGATCCATTAATGACACCATTATTTCACCAGATCCTCAAAAAAGCTCTAGGTTTTTTAA
>NW_025057506.1:0-6967 GCF_019279795.1 Protopterus annectens | reverse complement strand
TGAAGACCTTATTACTTTAATCAGGGAAATGCCAACCTTCCCCTCCTAAGAGACTTCTAGGACTGAATTTGGTTATGATTCTTCTGATCAGAATTCTGAAATTTCTGTTTCTTCTGATGACCAGGATTTACCCTTATCCTAAATATGAGGATTCTGATGCAGAGGACTCTATTCCCTCTACTTCTCCTCCAGAGGATTTCTGTTTTGGTGAAACCTTGCATACTCTTAGGGGGGCATTTTATTCTGGGAAAACCAGGATTACTCTGATTCTATAAATAGAGTTTAGGGATTTTCTTATCTCCTGCCCCAACACAAGCCTTTAGCTATCCCCTGTACTGGACATTATTGATGATGCCTTTATGGAGTCTAGCTTGGCCCTGACTCTTTACCTCACTGCTCCCAGAAAACCAGATAGATATTACAGGGTTCCTGAAAACTCTCACAAGTTCCTTTTAAAAAATTCAACTTCTGTGGATCCTGAGACCATTTCACAGAGACCCAAGGGCATAAAGGCTACTACTGCCAAAAATCCTACCCCCTCTGATAGAGATTCCAGGGCGCTGGATAGATGGAGTAAGATGGTACACACTTCTGCAACCTTGGCCATTAGGGCTTTAAATTGCCAGTTTCATGTGTTAAAGTATCAGCAGCATATTATTGGATTGCTTAAACAGAAAATGATGTTGATTCCTGACTGTGCTTTGAAAATAAGGTTACAGGATTTAATGCTTTCTGCTGAACAAGTTGGAAAACATACTTTGCATTGTGGTTTTGATTCACTAGAGGTATCTTGCAGGGCTGCTTGTTACTGGGTCTGTACTTAGAAAGCATGCTTGGCTTAAGGAGCAATCTTTGCCAGGTCATGTTAAAGCTAAATTGTTGGATGCTCCCTTAAACCAGGACTGCCTGTTTGGCAACAAAGCAGAAGAAATACTTAAAAAGATGGAGGAAAAAGCTAAATCTGCAAACTGTTATAAAGATTTCCTGCCACAAGTACAGCCTCACCTCAAGATTTAGTAGGCATTGGCCCTCCAAAATTGGTCCTTTCCTGCACCACTCTTTGAGCCTTCTCGAGTCCAAACCCAGAACCAGCATGCGAAACACTCAGGCTTCAGTCCCAGAATTTTTTGGGTACACAGGACTAAGCAGTGGAGGGCTCCCCTGCCAAAGCAGGGGAGTAGTAAGACCCACCCTTATGGTAAACTGTCTCAATGACTTAACTTTAAAACCTCCAAGCCCTTCTCAACTGACTGCTCCTTTAGGGGGAAAGATTGCTCTGCAGGCAAAAAAAACTGGGATCTCATTACCCAGGACAAATGGGTTTTAAATATAGTTTCTCAAGGATACATATTCTACTTCCACACTTTACCAACCCCAAACAGTTGACCAGATCTACCCCCAAATCAGTGGGCAGAGGCTCAAAAGCAAGTTCTCTCTCTCTCTCTCTTAAGTATAAGGGCTATTCAAACTGTCCCAGAAGAGGAAAAGGGACAAGGTTTCTACTCAAGACTTTTTCTGGTGCCCAGAAAAGACAACTCCTGGTGTTCTATCCTGGATCTCTCTATCCTAAACACTTTTTTGGTTATCCCAAAAAATTCAAGATGCTAACTTTTCACCTGTTGCTTCCTATACTAGGCAAGGATGCCTGGTTGGCAACACTGGATTTAAAGGAAGCCTACCTGCACATCCAAATCAGGGAATCTTGCAGAAGATACCTATGCTTCAAAGCAGGCTTCATTCACTATCAGTTCTCTGCACTACCCTTTGGCTTATCTACTGCGCCCAGGGTGTTCACAAAGTGCCTAGCTCCAGTCATTGCATTTTGCAGGCAAGGAAATATTCAAATATACCCATACCTGGACAATTGTCTAATTCAGACAGAAAGCCAGGCCATACTATTGAATCATCTGGCGTTTGTACAAAAAGTGCTAACTTCTCTGGGGTACACCATAAATGAAAAGAAATCACATCTAGTACCCTGCCAACAAATTGTATTTCTGGGAGAAAGCTTGAACACAACTTCCCAGATGGCTTTTCTCACGCCAGAGAAACAAGTTCATTTGACAGCTTACTTCAAACTAATGGCCACAAAGACCCTGCTATCTGCAAAACAAATACTGCAAGCCTTGGGGTTCATGGCCTTCTGCTTTCTCCTAATTCCATATGCAAGACTGCATATGAGGAAACTACAATGGTATCTAAAAAGCCTATGGTGTCAACATTCTCAGGATTTAGAAGCAATGATTCCTATCATACCTTGCCTACAGTTAGAGTTCTTTTGGTGGGCAGAGGCCTGCCACCAAAACAAGGGACTGCCATTCACTCTGCCCAAACCCTAACAACAGATGCATCAGACTATGCATGGGGGGCTCACCAGGCAGGGAGGGGCATTCAGGGCAAATGGAACCCAAGTCAAATGCACCTGCATATCAATCAAAAAGAAATGCTAGCTGTACAGAATGCTCTGACAGCTTTCAAGGACCCATTCTTCCAGGACAGTTAATGGTAAAGATGGACAACACCACTATTATGTGGTACATAAACAAGCGGGGGGAGACCACTCATACCCTCTCTGCATACTAGCCATTGCTCTGTAGAACACAGCCTTGAGCTACCAAGTGCACCTACAGGCTCAATTCCTGCCAGGAAAGCTAAATACACTGCCAGACGATCTAAGCAGAAATCTCATGGACCCACACGAGTGGAAACTGGAACCAAAGACATTCAACATGTTGATAAACTAATGGGGAGGACAGAGATAGACCAGTTTGCCTCCCCCCAGAACTATTAATTGGACAAATTCTGCACAAGGACTCCCCACAAACAAGCTTGGAAAGTGGATGCCCTCTCCTTTACCTGGAAAAATCTATCGGTTTATGCCTTTCTTCCTCTGCCTCTCTTCTCCAAGGTACTACTAAAGATCAAACAGGACAAACCAAGGAGGATACTGATTGCACCAGACTGGCCACACCAGCACAGGTACCCCCTCTTGTACAGTGTGTCACTGCTGGAACCATGGCACCTGCCTCAGACCCCTACCCTGCTGTCCCAGCAGAAGGGCCAGATTCTGCACCCTCACCTTCAAACCCTGAACCTGGCAGCCTGGCCAATTACCTGATCTCTCCGTTACCATCCCTCAGTAAACAAGTGTTGGATGTCATTCTGAAGGCAAGGAGGCCTAGTACTAGAAAATCTTATGCTGAAAAATGGAAAAGATTATGTTCCTGGAACCAAACTCAGGGGATGGGCACAGCAGCACCCAATTTACCTCAGATTCTTCAATACTTAACTGAGATGCTTCACAAGGACCTTTCTTTTTCCTCCATCAAAATTCATGCCTCAGCCATTTCAGCTCATTACAACACAGAACCACCCCTCTTCTCTCATCCACTGCTCAAGCAGTTCCTCAGAGGAGCCAAAAACTTAAGACCACCCAGGAGAGCCCCTACTCCATCCTGGGGCCTTCCCTTTGTATTGGAAAAACTTACTTTACCTACTTTTGAGCCAGCTGCAAGTGTAGAGTTGAAATTCCTTTCTTGGAAGACAGCCTTCCTTTTAGCCATCACTTCACCAAGAAGGGTGTCTGAATTACAGGCCCTTATGGCAGTGGAGCAGTTCATCATCTTTCATGCGGACAGGATGTCCCTCAGGACCAATCCCTCCTTCATGCACAAGGTAGTATCCAGTGTGGCACTTAATCAGTCCATTCATTTGCCAACCTTCTTTTCTATTCAACAGAACAAAGGGGAACATATACTGCACTCCTCAGATGTGCACAGACAACTTAGATTTTACTTAGACAGGACTAAATCTCTCAGGAAATCTGAACAGCTGCTGGTGGCATTTGCTGCAGGGGCAGAGGGGAAGGCTATTTCAAAGCAAACCATTTCTAAATGGATAAGCCATTGCATTCATTTCTGCTATAAGCACCATGGAAAACCTATCCTACAGGGGATAAGACCACACACAACCAAGACAGTATCTACCTCTACAGCCTTTATCAGAGGTGTCCCTACCAGGGACATCCTAGAAGCTGCTACCTGGAGTTCTGTACATACTTTCACCAAGCATTACCATTTACCAATTTTCTCTAAATCCAGAGCTAGTTTTGCCACTGCAGTCTTGCAGGGCCTTATAGCTGGTCCTAATGCTATTTAAATTCCTCCTCCCATCCTTAGCTTTGGAAATATACCCAAATGTGATGACTGCAACAGTGAACCATGAAGAACATAGTACAGTTGTGTACACTTACCGTAAATGTAGATGTTCGAGTGTATTCACTGTTGCAGTCTGAACTCCCTTCAGCCCCCTGACTTCTTTTGGCTATACCTCTATTCCTTTTTACTATGCTTAAAAGCTTTTTGGTGTATTTTCTTTTTTGTTGGAGGTATAACCTTGTATATATATTTAATTGCTTCCCATTAGGGGGGCACCTGACATCTGGGGCAAGAAAAAATAATGTAATGGCATCAGCTGCATGCCTTATACCCCTGACTACCTGACATCATGGAAGATGAGACAGCAACTGACACAGGACCCAAGACATTGATAATCAGGCCGACTGAGGGCTACTGCAAGCAGATAACCCAAATGTGATGACTGCAACAGTGAATGCACTTGAACATCTACATTTATGGTAAGTGTACACAACTGTACTTTTTATACACAGGTCAGGCATATTTTTATCAGTCAGAGGAAAAGGTGTGGATAGCATTTAATAAAGTGCTGAAGGACTTTATCTGGGAGCTGAAGATGCCAAGAATCAAGTGGGATAAGCTGATTCTTCCAGTAGAACAGGGTGGATTGGGATTACCTGATTTAAAGGGATATTTCAGAGCTACCCACTTAAGGCTCCTATACATAGCACAAGCAGAAAATTATAATTCAAAATGGAAAGGGATGATGATGAAACAGGGAGAAGCTCAAGAAACAATGAGACTGGAATTTTGGATGCAGGCTGTTAAGGAGAATAACAATAATCACACAGAATATTATATCTATAAAGTAGCAGAACGTATCCTAAGAAATAAGCTGACATGAGAATGAACAAAGGAGATTCTGTCGATATGGATGACTGCAATTAGAGAAATACACAATAGTGGGGTTACCACCTGTCCCACTTTGCGAGGGACAGTCCCTCTTTGGGCAGTTTTGCCCTGACCAAAAATATTAAAAATGGCAAATGTCTTGAGATTGTAGGCCATAATTATGTCCCATATTTTATGTAATACTTGCATAAAATAGTTATTTATGTATCTATAATACCTAAATGTTACAAGAAACAGAATAAGCAACTAAACTGCTACAAGAATAAGCTTTTATTTAGGCAAAAAGTAAAGTTCTATCCTTTGTACTGACCGTGGGTATGTGTCAGCCTGTAAAATCTGATGTGTGTCCCGAAAATGTCCCACTTTGGCCATTTGAAAAGGTGGCAACCCTACACAATAGGCAATAGTGGGTTGGAATTTATTGGAGAAAACTGGCAAAGCAATCAAGGTATTTGAGCAAATAACTAGAATGGGAAGATAACAAGAATTTATTTGGACTTCAGGTCAGAGATTGCCTTCCCTGAAAAGCATTGATATCAGAGGATAGGCAAAGAGAAAGAAATTGGGGGTGGTCTAAAAGAAAGATCAGCATTGGTAGAGTATTTATTATAATCTAGAACAGAAGCTGCTGTTAAAAAAGGAATAATTAGTAGAGCATATAAAATATTGCATGATAACCATAGGAATCAATCAGAGGATATTAGAAAGGATTGGGATGAGTGATTAGATAAGCATTTCACAAAGAAACAATGGGAGGATATATGTATATTTCCCAAAATCTAGAAGATTTAGGATTTTTGCTTGCGAATATTTACTTAAATATTTTTATACCCCAAGTAGACTCCAAAGAATTGTTCCTGAGGCAGACAGCAAATTTTGGAGGTGTGAAGAGGAAGACAGACATAATTGGGAACATATTTTCTGGAAGTGTGGTAAGTTGGTGGACTTTAAGGATTCCCTGCGAGATGCACTGTCGGAGATGCTGGGTGAGCTGATTGGTGTAATGAGGGAGATGATTTTTTTGAGATATGGAACAGAATCAGAATCAGAATTGCCTAAACGTGGTGCGGTTTTGCTGTGTATAATTGTGGTGGCTGCCAAAAAAGCAGATGTTCATCGTGTTTCACTGTTGCAGTCATTACTCTTGGGTTATCCTGCTGGCAGGCTACCCACAGTGTTGACTGAATTCAAAGTCTAGGTCGATGTAGGTTGCTGTCACCTCTTCCCTGGCGTCCAGTGCACCAGGGGTATAAAAGATGCAGCCAGCGCCATTTTTCTTCAGTCTTTCTTGCAGCTGATTGCCCGAAGCAAAAGCAGTTAGCAAGTGCGGTCGGCCGACTCCTGAGATTTTCAAATCCGAATTTCAGAACGAAGTCTTCATTAAAGCTAAGTACCCCATTGGAAACTTTTTCTTGTTCAGATAGATGTCAGAAAAAGTTAACAATTGTATTTCTTGTGGGAAGCAAATACCTCATAAGGATTTTCACTCTTACTGTATTCCTTGCCTAGGCCCTGATCACAACATTGCCTAGCTGTCAGTTTTGTGCTTCTGCAAGATTTAACAACGCACTACCAGCGTGGTAGTTCTATTTTTGCATTTCATTACTTTGGGCGAAGATTTAATTATATAATGCCATCGGACCAGCTGACAACTTGAGTTTACAAAAGCATAAGGACAGAGGAAAGGATAAGCATCCGAGGAGTCCAAAACCGGCGGCGAGGGTACCCTCTGATAGGCCAGTCGCCGGTTCAGCCGATTCTCCAGTGAGGTGCTTTTTGTAGCCCACAAGCCCGCTACCTCAGAGCCACAGGCCGGCTCCAACTCCACATGGAGCCGACTGGGCCTCTGGATATTCAAGGTATTGGACACTCAAGAAATCATTCCCTCAGATGGGTCCAGAGCAGCTGAGCAGGCATCA
>NW_025057505.1:0-2500 GCF_019279795.1 Protopterus annectens | reverse complement strand
GGACAGGAGAGAACTAGCAGATCTAAGGGAAAATTTAAAGAGCAGACTTTGGCATTGCTCAGAAGCTTACAAACAGTCCTGGATACAGCAAATCTTTATCCGGACTAGACTAGTTACAGGAAAGGTGGGAAACAAGCAAAAAAGTGGGCTTTTAATCCAGAAAATTAAAAGATATGGAAAAACTGCCCAAACGGCCAATATACTACAATTTCTGGGCCAGAAACCACTCATGTTGAGCTAGATAGGCTACCTAGTGCTTACCACGCCCACTGATAAGCTAGAAGGCTTCCCTCCAACACAGAAAGGCTTGGGGGACTCAGAAGCTTACAAACAGTCCTGGATACAGCAAATCTGTATCTGGAGACTAGTTACAGTAAAGGCAGGAAACATGCTTATAATTTTTTTTTACAGAAAAACAGCTAAAACAGCACTAAAACAATTCAAGTACAGTGCAAGCTAGCACACTTGAGTGTGTAATAATATTAAATCAAATACTGTTTAAATAAATGCAATTTATTCAAACTGTATTCTGAACTGAATTCAATTATTGTTTTATTCAACTCTGAACAGTTAAAAAGTGAGAAAAAATATACTTATCAGGTGAGAAGCACACTCAGTCAGAACACAAGGAGATTCTAGCATCGTTTTTTTTTTTTTAGTAAAGTGGAAAGGGAGAAAGGAGGAACAGAAGATAGCTCAAGGTTAAGAGCATATACTGCAATGAGTTGTAGACAAGCTGCTAAACCTTATATACCCACATCAGAGCTGAAGTCATCAGAAGCATGAAAACAAACAAGAAATGATGACTTTTTCAGCAAAAAGTTAAAAAAATGCTTTTAAAATGCAATATTTCCGCAGCAATCACTGACTAAAGCAAGGGCAAATAATAAAGAAAATATGCTTATCTCAGTCTGGATGGCTCTAAATGCAGTAGAAACACATGTAAACCACTGCTAAGCTTTGTGGAAGTGAACAGATCTGCACAAATGTGCCTAATCTATAATAGAAAAAAAACTGAAAACTAACTCCTGTGCCCTCTGGCCAATAAACAACTACCTTTTGAGCTCCATGGAGAGCTTCCCAACTCAGCAAGACGAGGTAAACACCTTCTGCCACAAGATGGATGACCCTGGAATTTCTTAATGTAAAAGCACAACAAAAGAAGCTCTCAAGTGCAGAATAACAATTAACAACTCACATATCTAAGTCCTCTGCTAATTCACCCTTCTGCAAGGCAATTTAAAAGCTACCTGAAGCAACAAACCAAACAAAAAGAATGATGTTTTTTATTTCAGCAAACACTTAAATAAATGCTTTCAAAATGCAGTCGGTACCCCCGATCACTCCTCATGCCATATTTCACATGAGAAATATCCAGTTCCTCAAGTCTGTTTGGGCCCAAAACTCTTGTTCTGTAGCTTATTCAATTCAAGTTCTCAACTTTGTAAAGAGGCAGTTGCTACATTGCCTAATTGACCAGATAGTTAGGGATATGGGAACATATATAGACAGTAGTCTGGCCTTCGACCAACACTTAGCCACTTAGTAAGAAAATCATTCTGTGTCACCCAAATCATAAGCAAAGGTATGGCATCCAAGTCTAGGGAAGTTATAGTACCACTATACTCAGTCCCATGTATCAGACCAGTTATTGAGTACAGTGCCCCTTTGGCATGTGTGCCCAACCAGGCACTTGCAGCAGTTGGAATGCCTTCAAAGGTTCCTTACCAAGAGAATCCAGGGTTTGAATACACTGTCCTACAGAGATCACCTATATTACTGTTCTCCTGTACTCTGGCATGCTTTAGACCAACGGGTCTATGACACTGGACTGAAATAGGAAAAATATCAAAGCGGCTGTAACAATGGAAATGCCGTTCATAGAAGTCCATTTCTCTAGACCATGGTACAGTGAAAATCAGGAAATTTGCCCCTTTCCTCACTGTAGTGCTTGATCTCGGAGTTGGGTATATATATTTAGCGGGGGAGGGGGTGTGTGGGGACCACAGAATGGATTTCTATGAATAGCATTTTTCGATGTTACAGCCGCTTTTCGATATTTTTTCCTATTCAACTCCTGTGTCATAGACCCAGACCAACCATAGAATATAATGCATCCTTTGCCATGTATCTCACTAGATATAGCAAAAACAACTCTAAAGACCATAGATATTCCTAACAAAACAAACCTCTGGTTTCAAAATCTTGTCTTATCAGGAGAAGGTGGAGTCACTCTCCTTATACTCAGTTTTACTCTGAGGACTCTTGAGGGAGACCTATGCTTCGTTTTTCCATGCCTTCAGGTTTCCCATTAGCTGAGACTTTCTTTTTCTCAATGTGTAAACAGTACAGCCGACACTAGAACAAGAAAATGGAATCTACATCAGGAATGAACAGAACTAGCACCTCCTCTTGTTCTGGAATAAACTCTATCTTTGCATGTCAAGCAGTGTAATTCCCTGTCTGCCTTCACAGTTACACATTTAGATGGGTTTATCCC
>NW_025057504.1:0-6964 GCF_019279795.1 Protopterus annectens | reverse complement strand
CTTTGTAAAGGGCAGGGTACCCTGGAATGGGTTTGCCATGTGAGTGGGGCCTGCTTCATGGGTTCTGGTGTCTTTGGATGAGCTCTCACCAGTCCTTGAAAATCCAGGGCAGAGGATGTAAGTCTCTTGCCGGGCTGTACCCATATCCACAGCATGTCTCCAAGGTGAACAGCCTCTGGCATGTTATAACAGTGTAGGTAAGGGAAGCCGGCAAGCCAGACCCATAACTTGGGGATAGGGATTGACTGTAAAGGGCTGGGTCGGTCAGGCTCGGGCATTAAGCAGGGCTGGGAGCGGGCTGTGGCTGGATGAGGTGTTGTCCCTCACTGCACACTCCCCACCTAGGTGGGCCGAGAGGATGGCTGTGGCAACTCGGGATGTGCGGCAGGCCCTTCCTGTGGATCACCTCAGCTGTGGCAGGTGCCAGTCCTGACCAGTGTCCTGCATTGTCTGGCAGCTAGCAGTTGATTTAGAACTGAAATGGACTGGGGGAATCTCACTGTTTAATTAAAACAAAGCATCACAAAGGTCTGAGATGGGTGTTGATGCAAAGTGATATCTTCTCTGTGCTGTGAATGTCAAAGTGAAGAAATTCAATGAAGTATGGGTAAATGGCTATAGTAACTATGACTCTCTTAAAGCAGCCAAATTCCTCATTATCTAATTAGTGACACACAAATAGACGAATGAGATTCCTACTGTCCCTACCTACTATCTTGCAAAACCACAGACAAGGGAACAGGCTTGTCAGAATCTGTGGAGAAAGAAGACCCTGTTGAGCTTGACTCTAGTCTGGCACTGAGAAGAGACATGAGAAGTGTAGAATAAGTGGGAGCCTGAGGCCACCAGTGAAATACCACTACTCTTATAATTTTTTCACTTACACAATGAGGCGGGGGAGGTGAGCCCCACTGGGGATCTCACTTCTACCTCTAAGTGCTTGGGCCCGACTTCCTCCAGGGACAATGTCAGGTGGGGCATTTGACTAGGGCATTACACCTGTCAAAGAGTAATGCAAGAGTCCTAAGGTGAGCTCAGGGAGGACAGAAACCTTCTGTGGAGCAGAAGGACAAAAACTCGCTTGATCTTAATTTTTAGTATGAATACAGACCATGAAAGTAGGGCCTCATGATTCTTCTGGCTTTCTGGATTTTAAGCAGGAGGTGTCAGAAAAGTTATTACAGGGATAACTGACTTGTGGGGGCCAAGTGTTCATAGTGACATTGCTTTCTGATCCTTCGATGCATGCTCTTCCTATCACTGTGAAGCAGAATTCACCAGGCATTGGATTGTTCACCCACTAATAGGGAACGTGAGCTGGGTTTAGACCGTCATGAGACAGGTTAGTTCTACCCTACTGATGATGTGTTGTTGTGATAGTAATCTTGCTCAGTATGAGAAGAACTGCAGGTTCAGACATTTGGTGTATGCTCATGGCTGCGGAACCTCTGGTGCGAAGCTACCATCTGTGGAATTATGACTGAACTACTCTTAAGTCAAAATTCCACCTAAACGTAATAGTACTGCAGTGCTGTGGATCTCTGGTTGGCCAGGGATTGCAGGTCTCAAGGTCATCGAGAAGTGCCACTTGCCACTGGGTTGGAGTTTGGACAGAAGGGGGCCACCTCTCTCAAGCAATGCACCACATGTTCATGGGGACCCAGGTGCTAAATCATTCATAGATGACCTGTGAAGTGAAATTTCCTGATGCCAGTTTGAAATCTACAGTAGATGTCTTTCATTAATGCAGGACTAGTACTTCAGTGTCAAATGGAGTTGCAAAACCACATTGATTGCCTTTACTTTAAGCATCCTGAATCAAATCTGTAAGTAGTATGCATATGCACTTGAAGTCTTACTGTTCATAACATGGCCCCATTTAGTAGAAAGACTGTGAGGATCTTTTGTTTATTTGCTGCAGAGTAGTAGTCTTCGGTCTTGAGACTAGAAATGGTAGCAGTTCTTTGCCCTAGAAACTTGAGGACTGACAGTGAGCAGTTCATGACAGTATACATACCATGGCATATGCTGGCCTAGCTGCACACAAGTAAGTTACATTATTAGTAACAAAGGCTTCTTAGAAACAGATTAGTACTTCAGATACATGCCCTGCTTTTCCCTTCCTCTCGTTCCATTGTATTTATTTCTTTATACAGTAAACTCAACATTGTTATGAATCTCCCCTTTTGATTACATCTTTTCTGTGTGTCATATTAATGTAATTGCTATATGAATCTAACAGTCTGCATTTATGATAGTCAACAAAGCAGGAGCTAAGGTTATCTTTAAAAGGTATGAATCTCCATTTCCTCTTTTGCCATGCTGAGAAAAGCAGTATTTTCGGTCTTCCTTCAGTGGTCCACTAATAGTTTGAGAGTGGTAATGGAGCCTGTTACCTTAACCTCTGTCATCTTTAATGTCAATCTTTAGCTGAGTGTCCATTTGCTTCACCCATTAATTTGTCCCATATGATGTAAAGATGCTTTTACATCAGCTGGTTCATAGGTAGGTAATAGGCTATTGGTCCTAGGGCCTATATAAGCCTAGCCAAAAATGTACCCTGGCTTTCGCCACCCAAGAAAATTATTTTCCTGTGCCCCTGTCGAGCAGAGCCACAGAAGTGATCCCTGAGGTGAATTTCCTATTTCCCATCCAATCATCAAGATTTTTCTTGAAGAGTGCTAGTGAGGAGCTCTGTTTAACATAGGTAGTCTGTCCCAGAGTATGGGAAGTCTCTGTGACAGGAATCTATCCCTCCAGCATGTTCTGTTTATTGTGGTGACAAGGTTTAGGTCCCTAAAGCGTGTAGCTTGGAGGGATTGGGATTTCTTTAAGTGGAGCATGTCCAACAGCTCTGGGTTTGACATAGCTTTAGTAGGTGATATGCGACGGAGTAAAGCTGGAGTTTTTTGAGACGGTCTGTGTAGGGCATCTGTTTGAGGCCAATAATCCTCTTTGTGAGGTATTTCTGTGGCCTTTCCACTTGTTGTAGATGTCTTGTGAGGTACATACCAAAAGGGGCATTATACTCTGTAATGGGTCTAATGAGTGATGAGCAGAGGGGAACAATGACCTCTTTTTTTCTGGATGAGAAACCTTTTGTGATGAGGTGAGCCACGTAGAAGGATTTTCTGACCACTGTGGCAATGTGATTATCAAAGGAGAAGAGACTACTGTCCACCTGTGTCCCAAGGTCTGTTATCACATTTTCAGCATTAAGTAAACTACAAGCTATGTGGTAGTTCATGGATACAGAGTTTTTACTAAAGGGGATGACAATACACTTTTTGTCACTGAGCTTCAGGCCATGGCTTTGACACCAGGCATCAATGAGGCCCTTTTGTAGTATGTCCACATCGTTAGCAGTTTCAATTATTGCTTCTAGTTTGCAGTCATCTGCAAACTTTGTTAGCCAAAGACCTTCTGTGTTAGCCTGTACTTCAGAGAAGCAGATACCAAACAGGAGAGGACCCAGGACTGAACCCTGTGGTACTCCACTTGTCACTAGTCTGAAGTCTGATTTGGAGTCTGCTACTTTCACAGTGTGGGTTCTGTCCATGAGCCAGTTGGCAACCCATCTTGTGACATAGGGATGTATACCTAGTTTAGTGAGCTTATCTATAATTCCAGAGTGGGGGATGGTATCAAAAGCCTTGGCGAGATCTAGATAAGCTGTGTGAACCACCTTACCCTCATCTGTGGCTTTGGTGACTGCTTCAAAGAAGTCAATCAGGTTTAGGAGACATGATCTGCCTTTTACAAATCCGAACTGGATAGGGTCCAGAGTTTGGAGCTTACCAATGTCTTTGTTTATGAGTTCCATGATGATGCATTCCATGGCCTTGCAGACCAGGCTCGTCAGGCTAATGGGGTAGTAGTTCCCAGGGTCCGTAGTGGCTCCCTCTTTGTGGAGTGGGATAACTGTCATGGTGCACCATTCAGTGGGCACAAAGCCTGAGGTGAGGCTATGATTGAACATGGTACTTAGGTAGGGTGCCAGTTCATTCTGTACTTCGTGTAGAACGCAGTGTGTGATATTGTCAGGTCCCATGGATGCTGTGTTCCTGGCTTTGGAGAGTGTGTTTTTACCTGTGCAGCCGTGATTACAGGAACTTTGCATTCTTCCGGTATAGAGATGGGCTCTCTAGGGGGTGAGAGGGGGTAAAGTTAGCACTGAACCTATCTGCCAGGATGTTGGCAATATCAGTTGGTTCTGTATATTTAGTGCCATTGTGCTGTAACTCAGCAGATCTGAGTGTTGCCACTGAGATTCTTGACATAGCTATAGAATGCTTTGTGGTTGTCTTTAGAGTCCGTGGCAATTTTGTTTTCATAACTAGCTTTGGAGGATTTTATGAGGGATCTCAGCTTCTGACTGAGGTTGACCTTCAATCATGGGATTTTACTCTTTTTTTGCAACAGTTTGTTTCTTCTGTTGTAGAGTTTGTTTATGGCAGAGGAGCACCAGATTGGCTTCCTTATTTTGGAGGTTAGCATCTTGGTTCTGTTAGGGATAGCATGATCCATGCACTCGTGTAAGTGCTTATAAAGTGCATTTGTGTAGGATTCAGCAGTCGTGCCTCTATTGTCCGTCAGCATGGGTGTCATGAAGTTTGCCACTTCTGTCTTAAGAAGTGTGAAATTGGCTTTGGAGAAGTTTTTTACGGTGGTTTCCCTAATTGGGGGTGGGGGCGGGATGTGGATGTCTAGGGTGATTAGCTTGTGGTCAGATCTGACCAACGAGGAATTGACCTCTGGTGTGGAACACTGGTTGCCCATGTTGGTAATGACCAGGTCTAGGATATTGCTTCCCCTGATGGGGGTGTGAATACGTTGATCCAAGGCATTGGAATTTATGAATTCCAGAAAATGTTGAGCAAAAGAGTTGGTACATGAGTAGTTTTCCTAGTTAATGGTGGGGTAGTTGAAATCGCCCAGTATTAGGGTGTTGAATTGTACCCTAATACTTTCCAGTGTATCAAGAAATGAGGAGTGGGAATCCTGAGGCATGGTGGTGGGGGGGGGTCTTTAGCAAGCTACAATTTGGATTGTGGTCTTGCCCAGAGTTAGTTGCACTTGGATAATCTTGGATGCATTATGCTGTGCAACTAGCCTGGAGGTGTGGACATCCTTAATGAATATGGACACGCCTCCACCTTTAGTGCTTCATTCTGGGTTAGGTGGCCAAAAGGTGTGGTATGAATTATAGCCTGATAATGCAAGGGTGCTCTCTGGAGCTTTGAACCAGGTCTCTGTCACTGCACAGATGTCGATGCTCTCCATTTTAAAGAGGGCCTCGAGTGAGTGCATTTTGAGGTTTAGACTTATAGCATTGAGCTGCATTACCCTCAGATTTTGCTTGCTTGTACCTGTTATGGTGGTGAATTTGTCATTTGAACCTTGCCTAAAAAAGGCACTATAGGGGTGGCAAGAGCCTTAGCCAGTATCCAGAATCCCAAGGTTGATAGGTGCAAGCCATCTCTGGCAAAGCATCATGGTCTGTCGATCATGTCGTCCCAGCAGTCAAATACTGGATCCCCTTAGAATGACACCAGAAGCTTAGCCAATTGTTGAAGTCAATCATTTTGTCCTTGTACTGTGGTATCATTCTGGGTGATGGCAGGATGCTACTCAGGGCTGGGGTCATACCTGCCTGGCTACAAGATTGGAGAGCTCCTCTATGTCTCTTTTCATGTAGTCCAGGGAGGTACGTCTCAGGTCATTCACACCAACATGGACAAGGACAGTGTCATATTTGTACTTGTTGTGGAGTGACCTGAGTGCGTGCATTATTTATTTATTTATTTATTTGTACTTGTTGTGGAGTGACCTGAGTGCGTGCATTATGTGGCAGATCCTGGCACCCAGCTGACAGTAACTTTCTCCTTGTTTAGCCTGGTGAGAGGAACATTAGTGTTCTTGACCATAGAGTCACCTATGACTAGAGTGTTGAGTACGTTCTTATGCCTTATGGGCTGTGGTTGAGTGGTACACTGAGTTTGTGGGCTATGTGTCATTTGGGTTGTGTTGGGGGGTGGAGTTTGCTTGCTTTTCTGCTTTGGAGGTCCCTGATGCTTGGGCAGGTTTTTATTGAGAGCCTCCATGAATGTAGGTGTGTGTGTTTTGTGTTTCTGTGTGTGTGTTTTGGTGGTGTAGGTTTTGAGGGACTATGTGATGAGTGTGGTGTGGTGCAAGTGTTTACCTTCTCCTCTTGACTGTCTAGTCCAGTCTTGGGTGAAGAGAGCTTTGCTTTCAGTTTGGCTATATAAGTGCATCTCTCACAGGTTGTAGTGTTGGGTGGTAGGAGGAGAGGGTTGTCTGTGTACATGAGGCAATCGCTTCCTTGCTCCAAGATGACCAGATTCATCAGGTAGACAGGAGAAATCACCGGGAGCTGACCCTCAGACATGTCTGAATAGGTGCTTATTTATTAAGTACTAAAAACTGCTTTCCTCTAGACAAGTGAGGAAAGTTGAGTGCTGTAATAATTTGCAGCTTATTTAGTGCTTACAACGAGTTCTGTACAAGTGCTGAGTTCAAAGAAACAGACTTGAGTGCTGAAACTAGAAAAGTGGTTAGTTCTAAGAAACAAAATTAAGCTAGAAGGCTTTCCTCCAACACAGAAAGGCTTGGGGACTCAGAAGCCTAAAAACAGTCTAGACCACTTACAGGAAAGGCAGGAAACAAGCTTAATTTTTTTTCTTTCCCAGATGCTCTCTTTGTACACAGTAGGAGTGCCTGAAATCAGAATATGATCTCACTGCACTCAGTTGAGTGAGCAAATGAGATGGGCACAGAAGGAGTATCCAAACAAATTTACAAGAGGAGCGGGCAGTTTCAAAATCACTAAGATTAACACCAAAACAAAAACAGGAAGGGTGGGTGGGGAACTAACTGAAAAAACAGAGTCAAAACTTCCAGTTCAGTTAATATTCAATGCAACACAAATCAATTAAAATGCTGT
>NW_025057503.1:0-6270 GCF_019279795.1 Protopterus annectens | reverse complement strand
GGGTTGGGAAAATTTTCCACGGGGGCTGGTTTCTTAAAATTTTGGCAAAACCCCAATTTTTATTTTTGTGAAAAGAAAAATTTCCCCTTTTTAAAAATTTTTTTTTTTTTTTTTACCAATTTTATCACCCATGACCATGAAGAAACTTCTTTAATGTCACGATTTGAAAGAAAAGCATCTTCAGGCAATTGTAGTCAAATGGGTTTGAAAACAATGAGAACACGTGAAATGCAATATGACAAGTCCAAGCAGAACTTTTTATAACTGGTAAATGAATACTATATCTGCAAGGTTATCTTGCATTGATTGTGCATTAGAAGCTATTTGCACTCCTTGTCTACATCATAAAAGCAGTTAGTACCTTTGTTTTAAATAGACAATGACATGCAACCCCTAAAAAACAAAGTGAGAACTGCCTCTCTCTAAACACATGGACAAAAGCTTGATCCCGCTTAAAGTTTTATCTTTCTAAAATGCCCCTACATTAAAAAGATAGTCAATGAATGCCAGAACATAGACATATATTATATTTCACATGAATCATATGCAATCAAAATGCGTTAGTAGCTACCCAAAACCACAAGTTTTTTATTTAAGTGCCAGCACTCACTTATCATATTTTATTGTTATGTTTTGTTTATTATTTATTTATTTCCAGTTTGATTACTGGGGAAGTCCACTGGGCCCAGAGAGCCTGTTTTCAGTGGAGGCCCAGGGAGAAAAGCTGCAGTCCAATAAAAATAAAAGTACAAGTAGAAATACATATCAAATAATACAAAGCGTGAGCAATATTGCCCTTAGTGGAAAAATATTGTGCAGATACATTTTAACAAATTCACACAAAGTCAAAAGCTATTTACAATATTTACAGAGTATGAGAGATCATATGCGAATTAGCTATAGAAGGTTATAGCCAGCTATAAGGTACTTAGGAACTCGGGAGGATACCCTCCCAGGGGCTTTTGTTAAAGAGTTCTAGGTAGGGAGAATGCAGTTACATTTCCATTTGGAGGAGAGCAGGTGTAAAGCTGAGTTTTGAAGTTGCTTGTGCTTGACATTGCCCTTAGTGTGGAAGGGAGAGAGTTCCATTTCTTACCTAAGGAGAAGGAGAGGAGAACTTGTCCAGCAGGATGTTTAGGTTTGTGGACAGTAATTAAGTTTTGGTGTTCAGATCGGAGAGTTCTATTTGGGGTGTATGGGGGAAGGATGTTAGTTAGAGCGGGGCATTTGGTTGGATTAAATATTAGTCTATGTGCTGTTGTGAGCTGGAGGAAGTCCAGGTAATTTGTGAATTCTAACCAGTTGAGGGATTGGAAGGTAACACAGTCATGAGTGGAATGTTTGGCTTTAGCAAATTTAGAAATTTTGTTATAACAGCTTTGAAGTTTGGAAGTGATGGAAGAGAATAGGTTAGTTAGTAGTGGGGCACCATACAGAACGCAGGGAAGGAGGTAAGAGGAGACCAGAGTCTGCCTAGTAGAAGTAGAGAGGAAGTGGTTGTTCCTGTATAGCATACCTAGTTTTTGGTGGGTTTTCTTTATATTTTGCTGAATATGGATGTCGAACTTGAGGTGTTCGTCTATAGTTACACTGAGTAATTTGGCAAAGGGAACAACTTCGATCGGAGAGTTGCTTTGGCTAAGGACTTGGAAGGAAATTTTATCAAGAGAGAAAGATTTTGATGGTGTGAATAGTAGTATTTTAGATTTGTTAGCATTGAGAGAAAGGTGATTTTGGTGCATCCAGATCTCAGTAGTTGAGAAGGCAGTCTGAGATTTAGATAGGAATTCAGGGAGGTTAGAGGCAGAGCAGACATGTACAGTCATCTGCATATTGATGACTTTGCATTAGGAATAGCAGAGTGAAAAGTTTTTGATAAAGATATTGAAATAAGCATTGGTCCAAGGATGGACCTCTGTGGTACTCTGCTAGGGTGGGTAAGAAAGGTGAAGTGACTTTTTCCATTTCACAGCCTAAGATCTATCTGACAGATACAGTTTGAGAACCACAGGGAAAGAGGTTTTGGGAGAGGATTTATGCTTGAGAGGTGACTTAGGAAATATGCTTATGGGAAACAGTATCAAATGCTTTAGAGAGATCTAGGAGCACAGTGGATACTAAGTTACCAGAATCTCAAATGACTGGGATTGGGGCTCTCTAACAATGAGAGGAGCTGTTATGGTGCTATGTCCTGCTTGGAAGTCATGTTGGGTAGGGTTGGAGAAATTGTTTTTAGTCAGAAAAGGTATGTTGATGTGGATGCATTTTTTCTAGGATTTTGGAGATTGGAGAGAGAAGATCTATAATGGCAGAAGTTTGAAATGTTAGTGTTTTGCCTCCCTAGAGAGAGAAGAACAAAGGCAGAATGCCAGAGTTTAGGGACATGTGGACTCCTTATAGGTTCATAGTTCATAGGTGGTACTTGGCTATTAGCCCTAGGAGCCTATATAAGCCTATAGCTGTGGCACCCTGGCTTTCACCACCAAGAATTATTTTCCCTGTGCCCCTGTCAAGCAGGAGCCACAGAAGCGGATCCCTGGGGTGAATTTCCCATTTCCCATCCAGCTAATCATCAAGATTTTCTTGAACAGTGCTAATGAGTGAGCCTGTTTGATATAGATAGGAGTCTGTTCCAGAGGCATGGCAAGTCTCTGGACAGGAAGTTATCCCTCCAGCACAAGTTCTGTTTATTGTGGTGACAGGCCGAGTCCCTAGAGCATGTAGCCCAGAGGATTGGGATTTTCTTAAGTGGGAGTACAACCAGCAGGCCTGGGTTTGGATATAGCTTTCAGGTATGTGTTAGGCAGAGATCTAATTCTGAGTAGGCAATATGCTTACGGAATAAAGCTGGAGTTTTTTGAGACAGTCTGCGTAAGGCATCTGTTTGAGGCCAGTAATCCTCTTTGTGAGGTATTTCTGTGGCCTTTCCAGTTGTTGTAGATGTCTTGTGAGGTACATACAAAAAGGGGCATTGTATTCTATAATGGGTCTAATAAGTGATGAGTAGAGGGGAACAATGACCTCTTTTTTTCTGGATGAGAAACCTTTTGTGATGAGGTGAGCCACATAGAAGGATTTCCTGACCACTGTGGCGATGTGATTACCAGAGGAAAGACTACTGTCCACCTGTGTCCCAAGGTCTTTTATCACACTTTTAGCATTAAGTAGACTACCACTTATGTGGTAGTTCATGGGTACAGAGTTTTTACCAAAGGGGATGACAATACACTTTTTGGCATTGAGCATCAGGCCATGGCTTTGACACCAGGCATCTGTCTCAGCTAGGCCCTTTTGTAGTATGTCCACATTGTTAGGAGTTTCAATTATGGCTCCTATTTTGCAGTCATCTGCAAACTTTGTTAGCCAAAGACCTTCTGTGTTAGCCTGTACTTCAGAGAAGTAGATACCAAACAGGAGAGGACCCAAGACTGAACCCTGTGGTACTCCACTTGTCACTGGTCTGAAGTCAGATTTGGAGTCTGCTACTTTCACAGTGTGGGCTCTGTCCATGAGCCAGTTGGCAACCCATCTTGTGACATAGGGATTTATACCTAGTTTAGTGAGCTTATCTATAATTCCAGAGTGGGTGATGGTGTTGAAAGCCTTGGAGAGATCTAGATAAGCTGTGTGAACCACCTTACCCTCATCTATGGCTTTGGTGACTGCTTCAAAGAAGTCAATCAGGTTTAGGAGACATGATCTGCCTTTTTCCAAACCTGAACTGGGTAGGGTCTAGAGTTTGGAGATTACCAATGTCTTTGTTTATGAGTTCCATGATGATACGTTCCATGGCCTTGCAGACCAGGCTCATCAGGCTAATGGGGAGGTAGTTCTTGGGGTCCGTCGTGCCTCCCCCTTTGTGGAGTGGGATAACCGTCGTGGTGTGCCATTCAATGGGTACAAAGCTTGAGGCTATG
Organism: Protopterus annectens; assembly: GCF_019279795.1. NCBI lineage: Eukaryota > Metazoa > Chordata > Ceratodontiformes > Protopteridae > Protopterus > Protopterus annectens. Next base: position 2,353 of record NW_025057503.1, on the reverse strand, counting down.
ATTGAACATGGTACTTAGGTAGGGTGCCAGTTCATTCTGCAGTTCATGTAGAACGCAGCCTGGGATATTGTCAGGTCCCATGGATGCTGTGTTCTTGGCTTTGGAGAGTGTGTTTTTTACCTGTGCAGCTGTGATTACAGGAACTTTGCATTCTTCCGGTATAGAGATGGGCCCTCTAGGGGGTGAGAGGGGGGTAAAGTTAGCACTGAACCTATCTGCTAGGATGTTGGCAATATCAGTTGGTTCTGTATATTTAGTGCCATTGTGCTGTAACTCAGAGCAGATCTGAGTGTTGCCATTGAGATTCTTGACATAGCTATAGGATGCTTTTTGATTGTCTTTAGAGTCAGTGGCAATTTTGTTTTTGTAACTAGCTTTGGAGGAATTTATGAGGGATCTCAGCTTCTTACTGAGGTTGACCAGTCATGGGATTTTACTCTTTTTTGCAACAGTTTATTTCTTCTGTTGTAGAGTTTTTTTATGGCAGAAGACCACCAGATTGCTTCCTTTTTTTGGAGGATAGCATCTTGGTTCTATTAGGGATAGCATGGTTCATGCACTCATGTAAGTGCTTATAAAGTGCATTTGTGTTGGACTCAGCAGTCGTACCTCTATTTTCCATCTACATGGGTGTCATGAAGTTTGCCACTTCTGTCTTAAGAAGTGTGATATTGGCTTTGGAGAAGTTTTTTACTGTGGTTTCCCTAATTGGGGGTGGGGGCGAGATGTGGATGTCTAGGGTGATAGGTTTGTGGTCGGATCTGACCAACGAGGAATTGACCTCTGGTGTGCAACACCAGTTGCCCATGTTGGTAATGACCAGGTCTAGGATATTGCTGCCCCTGTTGGGGGAGTGAATAAGTTGATCCAAGGCATTGGAATTTATGAATTCCAGAAAACGTTGAGCAAAAGAGTTGGTACATGAGTAGTTTTCCCAGTTAATGGTGGGGTAGTTGAAATTGCCCATTATTAGGATGTTGGGTTGTACCCTAATACTTTCCAGTCTATCAAGAAATGTGGACTGGGAATCCTGGGGCATGGTGGGGGATCTGTAGCAAGCTACAATTTGGATTGCGGTCTTGCCCAGAGTTAGTTGCACTTGGATAATTTCAGATGCATTATGCTGTGCAACTAGCCTGGAGGTGTGGATATCCTTAATGAATATGGACACACCTCCACCTTTAGTGCTTCGTGGGTTAGGTGGCGAAAGGTGTGGTATGAATTATAGCCTGGTAACGCAGGCGTGCTCTCTGGAGCTTTGAACCAGGTCTCTGTCACTGCACAGATGTTGATGTTCTCCATTTTAAGGAGTGCCTCGAGTGAGTGCATTTTGAGGTTTAGACTTCTAGCATTGAGTAGCATTACCCTCAGATTTTCTTGCGTGTATAGATCTATTAATTAGGATACTAATTGGGAGAGCTATACCATCAGCAGCAGACTTGAGAAAGGAAGAGGAGATGTTTTCAGGTGCATTGGAGCAGGGTTTAAGTTTGGGTAGAAGTCTTTTTATGTAGTTAGTGGAGACAGGGTTAAGCTCAAACACAGGGTGGAAATTATTTGGGGACTGAGATGAGGTAGAATGTAGAAGAGATGGGTTGTTGTTGGGAAAAGTTTTCATTAGGTCGAATATTGATTCTATAAAGAAAGAGTTGAATGGTGAGGCTAATTTGAGGTCAGATTTACTTGGCTCTGGACAGGGGTTATTTTTGGAGCCTGGGTTGAGGAGTGAGTTTATGGAGTTGCAAAAATCCTAGAGTTTTGGGGATGGTTAGACTGGAGCTTAGTGTAGTAGGATTTTTTGTCTTTGAAGATTTGTTTTTTTGCAAAGTTACAAATCTGTGTATATTGGAGAAGGGTTTCAGGAAATTTATTCTTTTGATAAAGCTTCTAGGATTTGTCTCTTTGATGCATAATTTGCTTTCTTTGGTTAGCCAAGGAGCAGTTATAGTTTTTATTCTTTTTTTCTTGGTGGAGCTAGGGAATTTAGAGCATCTAGGAAAGTAGAATTAAAGTGGCCTGTGGCATTATTGAGTGGAGGGATTTTTAGAATATTCCAATTCATTTGTTTGAGATAGTTAGAGAAGGTTTTGGGGTCAAATTTACTAAGGTTGTGGATCTGAATATATTGATGTTGGTGTGGATGGGAGGTGGTTGCATGGTAAATAAAAGCTGGGAGGTGGTCACTAATAGAGTCAGGGATGGTGCCAGAGTTGGTAATTTTATTTGGATGGGTGACTAAGATCCAGTCAAGAGTGGATCCTGGAGGATTTGTTTTATTAGGTCTGGTGATGGAGTGGGTTACTTGAGTAAAGTTAAAGAGGTTAATGGACAGGGAGGGTATGGGAAAAATGTT
>NW_025057502.1:0-7034 GCF_019279795.1 Protopterus annectens | reverse complement strand
TTCTGTGTTGCAAGTTTTTGTGTTTGTCCATATAGAAGGGAGTTTCTCTCTTCAACTGTGAGAGAGAGGAGCTTTGAGCAGCCTATCTGTCCCTGGATGAGTGGTTTCAGTGTGGAAATTAGTAGTTTATTGGCTATTTTGGGCTAATTTATATCTCTTTTATTTCCCTGCTATAAAACCCACATTTGTGAGGTTTTTGCACTTGTATACAGCGCAGCAAGCTCCTGCCTAATGCCCTACAGAGTTCTACAGCAGCAGGGAGACAAAAGAGAGACTTTGGAGTGATTAAGTATAATTTTTTGCATTTTCTTGCTGCGTTTAGCTAATTCTGCCTAATACACAGATTTTTTAGTTTCTGTGATTGAAAAAAGCTTGTTTCAGCTACATATTGTGCTTATTTTACTGCCTGCACTTTAACAAATTCATTTTTGTGTTTACATTACCTGTTCAACTGTTGTACACTACACACTCATCTGATAGCCATTTTTAGTGCATATAAAGTGTGTTTTTTTATTTACATTCTATCTGCTTTATTTTCTTGAAAAACAAAATATATACTTGTTTTCATGCCTTTCTAAGCTAGTATAGTCCAATTTCAGTTTAATGCTGAATCCAGGGCTGTGTTACATGTTTCTGTGTTTGCCCATGACTTTCTTTGATAGAAGCAAGTTTCTCTGTTCACCTGTGAGAAAGGGGAGCTTTGAGCAGCCTATCTGTCCCTGGAGGTGTGGTTTCAGCCCAGAAAGTTGTAGTTTTTTGCCCATTTTGGGCTTTTTTCTACTTCTTTCATTTCTCTGCTATTAAACCCACATTTTTGAGTTTTTTTGCACTTGTATACAGCTCAGCAAGCTTCTGCCTGGTGCCCTGGAGATTTTTCTGTATTTTCTTGCTGCCTTTAGCACATTTCACCCGAAAGGATGATTTTTTTAGAGCTTCTGTAATGTAAAAAGTTTGTTTCAGCTACATGTTGTACATATTTTAATACCTGCACTTTAAAAAAAGTCATTTTGTGGAGTGTTTTTTATTGTGTCTGCTTTATTTTCTGAAAAAAAAAAACAAAAAAATAAGCAAAAAAAATATATACTTGTTTTTTCACCTTTCTAAGCTATTATAGTCCAGTTTTCAGGTTAGTGCTGAATTCAGTGCTGTGTTGCAAGTTTTTGTGTTTGTCCATATAGAAGGGAGTTTCTCTGTTCAACTGTGAGAGAGAGGAGCTTTGAGCAGCCTATCTGTCCCTGGATGAGTGGTTTCAGCCTGGAAATTAGTAGTTTATTGGCTATTTTGGACTAATTTATATCTCTTTTATTTCCCTGCTATAAAACCCACATTTGTGAGGTTTTTGCACTTGTATACAGCTCTGCAAGCTCCTGCCTAGTGCCCTGCAGAGTTCTACAGCAGCTGGCAGAGACAAAAAGAGAGACTTTGGAGTGATTAAGTATCATTTTTTTGCATTTTCTTTCTGCCTTTAGCTAATTCTGCCTAAAACGCAATTTTTTTTAGAGTTTCTGTGATTTGAAAAGCTTGTTTCAGCTACACATTGTACTTATTATACTGCCTGCACTTTAAGAAATTAATTTTTGTGTTTAAATTACCTGTTCAACTGTTGTAGGCTACACACTCATGTGATAGTCATTCTTGTGCATATAAAGTGTTTTATTTTTTATCGTATCTGCTTTATTTTGTTGAAAAAAAAAATATTTTCCCAGCTTTCTAAGCTAGTATAGTCCAGTTATCTGGTTAGTGATGAATTCAGGGCTGTGTTACAAGTTTCTGGGTTTGCCCATACCTTACTTGGATAGAAGAATGTTTCTCTGCTCACCTGTAAGAGAGAGGATCTTAAAGCAGCCTATCTGTCCCTGGAGGAGTCGTTTCATCTCAGAAATTAGTAGTTTAATGGCCATTTTGGGCTAATTTCTTGCTCTTTCATTTCCCTGCAAAAAAAACCACATTTGCAAGGTTTTTGCGCTTGTATACAGCTCAATAAGTTCCTTCCTGGTGCCCTGCAGAGTTCTACAGCAGCAGAGAGACAAAAGAGAGACTTTGCAGTGATTAAGTATCATTATTTTCCATTTTCATGTTGCCTTTAGCTAATTCTGCCTAAAACGCAATTTTGTTAGAGTTTCTATGATTTAAAAAGCTTGTTTCAGCTACATATTGTACTTATTTTACTGCCTGCACTTTAACAAATTCATTTTTGTGTTTAAATTACCTGTTCAACTGTTGTAGGCTACACACTCTTGTGATAGCCATTTTGTGCATATAAAGTGTTTTTTTTATTGTATCTGCTTTATCTTCTGAAAAATAAACAAAAAAAAAAGTTGTTTTCCCAGCTTTCTATGCTGTATAGTGCAGTTTTCAGGTTACTGCTGAATTCAGGGCTGTGTTACATGTTTCTTTTTTTGCCCATAACTTTCTTCGATAGAAGGAAGTTTCTCTCTTCAACTGTGAGAGATGGGAATTTTGAGCAGCCTATCTGTCCCTGGAGGAGTGGTTTCAGCCCAGACAATTGTAGTTTATTGGCCATTTTGGGCTAATTTCTATCTCTCTCATTTCCTGCTATTAAACCCACATTTGTGAGGATTTTGCGCGTGTATACAGCTCAGCAATGCTCCTGCCTGATGTCCTGCAGAGTTCTACAGCAGCAGACAGACAAAAGAGAGACTTTGTAGTGATAAAATATAATTTTTATGCATTTTCTTGCAGCCTTTCGCTAATTTCACTTAAAATGCCAATTTTTTAGAGTTTCTGTGATGTAAAGAGCTTGTTTCAGCTACATATTATACTTATTTTACGGTCCACACTTTAAAAAAGTCATTTTTGTTAGGTTTTTTTGATTGTATCTGCTTTATTTTCTGAAAAAAAAATATATACTTGTTTTTCCACCTTTCTAAGCTAGTATAGTCCAGTTTTCAGGTTAGGGCTGAATTCATGGCTGTGTTACATGTTTCGGTGTTTCCCATATAGAAGGGAGTTTCTCTGTTCACATGTGAGAGAGGGGGGCTTTGTGCAGCCTATCTACCCATGGAGGAGTGGTTTCAGCCTGGAAATTAGTAGTTTATTGGCCATTTTGTGCTAATTTCTATCTCTTTCATTTCCCTGCTATAAAACCTGAATTTATGAGTTTTTTGCACATGTATACAGCCTAGCAAGCTCCTGTCTCAGTGCCCTAAGCAGAGATTTCTTCTCAGCAGCAGAGAGAGACAAAAAAGAGATTCTTTTGGAGTGATTAAGCATCATGTTTCTGCATTTTTCTTTTTGCTTCCTTTTAGCTTTATTCCAATCTAAAAACAATCGCATTTTTAGAGATTCTGTAATTTAAAAAGCTTGTTTTTGCTACACATTGTACTTATTTTACTATCTGCACTTTATCAAAGTCATTTTTGTGTTTAAATTACCTGTTTAACTGTTGTAGGCTACACACTCAAATGTGATAGCCATTTCTGTGCACTTAAAGTGTTTTTTTTTTATTGTATCTGATTTATTTTCGGAAAAAAAAGAAAACATATATACTTGTTTCCTGCCTTTCTAAGCTAGTATAGTCCAGTTTTCATGTTATTGCTGAATTCAGGGCTGTGTTACAAGTTTCTGTGTTTGCCCATACCTTACTTGGATAGAAGGAAATTTCTATGTTCACCTGTAAGAAAGGGTAGCTTTGAGCAGCCTATCTGTCCCTGGAGGAGTGGTTTCAGCCCAGAAATTAGTAGTTTATTGGCCATTTTGGGCTAATTTATATTTATTTTATTTCCCTGCTATAAAACCTACATTTGCAAGGTTTTTGCACTTGTATACAGCTCAGCAAGCTCCTGCCTGGTGCCCTACAGAGTTTTACAGCAGTACAGAGACAAAAGAGAGACTTTGGAGTGATTAAGTATAATTTTTCTGCATTTTCTTGCTGTGGGTAGCTAATTCTGCCTAAAACACCGATTTTTTTTAGTTTCTGTGATTGAAAAAGCTTGTTTCAGCTACATATTTTACTTATTTTACTGCCTGCACTTAAATAAAGTCATTTTTTTGTTTAAATTACCTTTTTAACAACTCATAAAATACCTTTGTAACCACTGGTTATGCTTATGTAATAACCCAGACTAATCTTACCATCACCTTCTCAGAACCCTAACCTCATAACCATTTGCAATTTAATTCCAACTCTCTCCATGCCTCAGACAGTAGACACACCTTTACTATTTTAGTATTTATAACATTTTCATTCACGTAATTTTCTTATAATTATGAACTTGCATATCTTGCAGCAGTAACTTGTTATCACATATAAATATCTATATAAAGTTTCTTTATACTTCCTACTACATGCTTCCCTAACGTTGCTATGCTACTATAGGATAAATGGAAAGACTCACTGTTAAATACTGCTCCTTGAGCAGTTACATTTATCTGTGTATTTTTTATTCACCTCTCTTTCTTATTGTGTTCCACTTTAAAATTGTTTGTTGCTCTGTTTCTTATCTTCTGCTACTTTAATAATAATATTTGTCTATATAACGTGTATTCTTCAGCTTAAAATATAATACTGCACAACCTACCTAAGTTATTTACAGCAAATTTACTTGTCTGTACCTGAAGTTGTAAATTTTGCTTATGTGGAGCTTTTCTCCCCGGTCCTCTACTGAAAATGGACATATATCCAGTTAGACTAGCCCGGTCAACAAATATAAAATAAAAAAATAAAAAAAAAATGCTTAACTGTTGTAGGCTACACACTCAAGTGTGATAGCCATTTCTATGCTTTTAAAGTGTTTTTTTTTCATTGTATCTGCTTTATTTTCTGGAAAAAAAAACAAAAAAACAAAAAAAAATTATTTTTCCACCTTTCTAAGCTAGTATAGTCCAGTTTTCTGGTTAGTGCTGAATTCAGGGCTGTGTTACAAGTTTCTGTGTTTGCCCATACCTTAATTCTATAGAAGAAAGTTTCTCTGTTCACCTGTGAGAGGGGGAGCTTTGAGCAGCCTATCTGTCCCTGGAGGAGGAGCCTGTGCCTGTGACATTAGTAGTTTATTGGCCATTTGGGGCTAATTTCTCACTCTTTCATTTTCCTGCAATAAAACCCGCATATGCAAGGTTTATGTGCTAGTATACTGCTCAACAAGCTCCTGCCTTGTGCCCTGCAGAGTTCTGCTGCAGCAGCAGAGAGAAAAAAGAGAGACTTTGGTGTGATTAAGTATCATTATTTTGCATTTTCTTGCTGCCTTTAGCTAATTCTGCCTAAAACACATTTTTTTTTAGAGTTTCTGTGATTTAAAAAGCTTATTTCAGCTACATATTGTACTTATTTTACTGCCTGCAGTTTAACAAATTCATTTTTGTGTTTAAATTACCTGGTCAACTGTTGTAGGCTACACACTCGTGTGATAGCCATTTTTGTGCATATAAAGTGTGTTTTTATTGTATCTGATTTGTTTTCTGAAAAAAAAAAAACAAAAAAAAAATACTTGTTTTCCCACCTTAATATGCTAGTATAGTCCAGTTTTCAGGTTAGTGCTGAATTCAGGGCTGTGTTACCTGTTTCTGTATTTGCCCATGCCTTTATTGGATAGAAGGAAGTTTCTCTGTTCACCTGTGAGAGAGGGGAATTATGAGCAGCCTATCTGTCCCTGGAGGAGTGGTTTCATCCCAGAAATTTGTAGTTTATTGGCCATTTTGGGCTAATTTCTATCTCTCTCATTTCCCTGCTATTAAACCCACATTTGTGAAGTTTTTGCGCATGTATACAGCTCAGCAAAGCTCCTGCCTGATGTCCTGCAGAGTTCTACAGCAGCAGACTGACAAAAGAGAGACTTTGTAGTGATAAAGTATAATTTTTCTGCATTTTCTTGCAGCCTTTAGCTAATTTCACTTAAAATGCCGATTTTTTTGAGTTTCTGTGATGTAAAGAACTTGTTTCAGCTACATATTATACTTATTTTACTGAATGCACTTAAAAAAAGTCATTTTTGTTAGGTTTTTTTAATTATATCTGCTTTATTTTCTTAAAAATAACCTTTCTAAGCTAGTATAGTCCAGTTTTCAGGTTAGGGCTGAATTCATGGCTGTGTTACATGTTTCGGTGTTTCCCATATAGAAGGGAGTTTCTCTGTTCACCTGTGAGAGAGGGGAGCTTTGTGCAGCCTATCTACCCATGGAGGAGTGGTTTCAGCCTGGAAATTAGTAGTTTATTGGCCATTTTGTGCTAATTTCTATCTCTTTCATTTCCCTGCTATAAAACCCGAATTTATGAGTTTTTTGCACATGTATACAGCTCAGCAAGCTCCTGCCTGGTGCCCTACAGAGTTCTTCAGCAGCAGAGAGACAAAAGAGATTCTTTGGAGTGATTAAGTATCATGTTTCTGCATTTTCTTGCTGCCTTTAGCTTATTCCACCTAAAACACAGATTTTTTAAAGATTCTGTAATTTAAAATGCCATTTTTTGCTACACATTGTACTTATTTTACTTTCTGCACTTTATCAAAGTCATTTTTGTGTTTAAATTACCTGTTTAACTGTTGTAGGCTACACACTCAAATGTGATAGCCATTTCTGTGCACTTAAAGTGTTTTTTTTATTGTATCTGATTTATTTTCGGAATAAAAATATATATATACTTGTTTTCCTGCCTTTCTAAGCTAGTATAGTCCAGTTTTCATGTTATTGCTGAATTCAGGGCTGTGTTACAAGTTTCTGCATTTGCCCATACCTTACTTAGATAGAAGGAAATTTCTATGTTCACCTGTAAGAGAGGGTAGCTTTGAGCAGCCTATCTGTCCCTGGAGGAGTGGTTTCAGCCCAGAAATTAGTAGTTTATTACTTATTTTAAATAATTTCTATTTATTTTATTTCCCTGCTACAAAACCCACATTTGAAGGTTTTTGATTTTAAAAAGCTTGTTCCCTACAATTTACCAAAAACGGGGTTTTATTTAAATAATTTTTTATTTTTTGTTTAAATTTTAAAAACCTTTTTTTTTCAAAAAATTTTTTACCTTTTTACATTTTATGCCCCATTTAAAAAATCAGGTTTTAATTCCTTTTTAAAACCAAAAA
>NW_025057501.1:0-6308 GCF_019279795.1 Protopterus annectens | reverse complement strand
TCATGGACTACTACATCTAGTTTTCTTGCATCTACTTTTGGAACTGTTGGTAATAGATGATTCCATGTGATATAAACTTCATTACTTTTTTTGTGATGCTTTGTGGCTGATGTTTCCAGTACTTTTCAGCTACTTCAGTATTATAATGTTTGCACAATCCCCAATGCAACAGTCTGGCTGCATTATTATGCCGTTGAGTATGCAGTCCTTCTGCCATCAGTATATCACAACCACAGCAAGATGTGCAACTGTTTCCAGTTCTCTTTTACAAAACCTACATTTGTCTATTTCTCCCACATGTTCAATGGACTTTGTAAACCAATTTGTAAGTAGGCCACTGTCTTGGGCTCCCAAATTTTAAACCCTTTTCGTTTTTTTAAATTCACCTCTCCTTAACCATTCCTGCTTCCATTTGTGATCAACATGAGGTTGTTCCAAGAGTTTTCTATACTTGCAACAATATTTATGCATTTTCCACATTTTTGACTTCTTATCTGTCCCATCACCTTATATTCTTTCTTTTCTTTTGGCACATTCAGTTTCTGCCTGATTTTTATCTACTTCTGGTTTGATTTTCATTCCCACTTAAACCCGATATGCTTCTGTAAACTAAGCAGAAAGTCATCTTTGACTTATTCTCCATAATCCCTGGAGATAAAATGTTGCTTTGCTGAATAGGAGTTGGGGTTGGCTTGATGATTAAGGTAGTTACCTCAAACAGAAGAAGAGTTTGACTAAGACAGAAGAAGAGTAGATTCCTACCTTAGGAAGCATGGTTAGTTTTAAAAAAGACCCTAGTGGTCATTAACCTAGTAATCACATATAAAAGTATGAACCAAAAAGAACCAGCTGAAGTGGTTTGCTCATCTTATAAAGCTGCACCCTTGATGCCTCATGTTGGAGTTGTTCTGAGCATGCACACTAAACATGCCTCAGAGCACAAACAGATCCTGCGGGGGAAAGGGGGGATTATTTACTTCAACTGGCCTGGAACACATGGGGTTCCTACATATTCTGTTAATGTCACAGGATAGGTTAAATCCCACAGTGAGTGACTCTTGTCCATTTGACTTGGATCTGCAGCATACCCATCAGGGCAGGGTCAGAGACTGCCTGTATGCCCAGCACAATTTGCTTCTCAGAAGCTCTCACTTATACAATACAGAGTACAGTGAAGGGTTTCAGCCTATCCACATAAGTCAGGGTTTGAAGTCCTTGTATTTTCTTGGTGAAAAACCTCTGTGGTTTCTCCAGCTGCTGCAGGTGTCTGGTGAGGTAAATACAGAAGGGAGCATTGTACTCTATTAATGTTCTGATGAAATCGAGTACAATGGAGTTATAACATCCTTAAACCTGGATGTGATCCCTTACTTATGAGATACCAAGCATAGAAGCCTTTCCTTATCCCCGTGGAAACTTGGTGGTCAATTTTAGATTGCCATCTAACTGTGTTCCCAGATCTTGCACCACTGGTTTTGAACTTAGGAGGGTACTGTCAATATTGTAATTGGCAGGGAATTCTGCCTTGCCAAAGGGAGTAATAAGGGACTTTTTGCATTTAGTTTTAGACTGTGGCTATGGCACCAGTGATTTGTCTGTGTTATGTCCTCCTGTACTGTGTTAATATCACTGGGGGACTCACAATTTGTAATTTTTAGTGAACTTTTAAACCAAAGGCTGTCTACTTTAGCCTGGACTTCTGAAGAAGTCTACTAGATTTAATAATAAGCATGATCTACCTTTAATGAAGCCAGACTGGGCTGGGTCTAGAGATTGAAGGTCACCTATGTACTTGTTGATAAGGTCCATGATGATTCTCTCCATGGCCTTGCATATGAGGTTGGTTAGACTTATGAGTCTACAGTTCCCAGGGTCAGTTGCTGGCCCCACTTTGTGCAAAGGGATTACTGTTGCTGTTTGCCACTCTGCTGGAAAAAAGCCAGTTCTCAGGCTATGGTTAAAGATAACAGCCAGGGGTCCTCTAGGTCCTGTTTTGGATTGCTTAATAAGCAACCAGAGATGTAGCCTGGTCCCATTAAGGCTGTGTTTTGGGGCATGGAGAGCATAGATATGACCTGATTTCTGGAGATACTAGGCAGAGGATTGATGTCAGGTTTACTTTGAGGTGTGGTTGGTGGGGACAGGGTGGTGATGTTTTTGCCAAATCTGTCAGCTAGCAGGTTGGCAATTTCCCCTGGTATAGTATGAGTGGTACCATCTAATACCAGTTCAGCACATAGCTACACATTCCTTTTTAGATTTTGAACATAGTTAAAGAATGCCTTATGATTATCCTTAGCTAGGGATGATATTTTACCTTTGTAATTAGCTTTAGAGGATTTTACAAGATTTCTGATTTGCTTGTTTAAGCTGTGGAGGCAATTTGTCCTCTGTTGTGTCAGTTTCCTCTTGTTCTTAGACATCAGTTTCTTCCCTTGTGTTATATAATCTATTTATACTTGAGGTCCAGTAGGGTGGTTTGTTTTTCAGGATGATCTGGTTTTAATCCATTCAGGCACAGCTGAGTCTATACAGTTATTAAATGTTTATAAAGAACATTTGTGTACACCTCTGCATAGGAGTCATGTTGTCTGTAATTGAGGGGGGGGGGATAAAATCTTTTATACCATCACTTAGTATGCTGTAGTTTGCTTTGGAAAAGTTTTAGGTTTTTTGCTCCTGTGGTGGTGACAGGTTCAATAGTTACTTTGAACAAGACTGATTTATGGTCCAACTTTATCAGGGAGGGTATCACATAGAAGGAGTGCAGTGACCCCCATGTTGGTGAATACTATGTCTAGGACATTTGAGCCCCTTTTGCGGGTGCAGGCTATCTGTTCCAGAGTGTTTATATTGACAAAGTCCAGGAACCTCTGGGTGAGCATGTTCATGCTCATCTATGGCACCCATCCAATGGAAGGATAGTTGAAAGCTCCCATGGCTAAAGTGCTGTGCTGTATGGTGAGTGACTCCAGTAAGTCCAGGTAGGTAGTGAGTTTTTTTGATTCATGGGGTTGGGGGGGGCCCTTATTAAGCTAAGCAAATTGATTTTTGGTTTAAAGGGTAACCCTTTTGCCTTTTTAATTTTAATTTGGGGGAACTTTGGGAAATTTAAGGTTTGATAGGGCCCCCCCCAAAAAATTTTTTGGGTTTTTGAACCAGTTCCCTTTTCCAAAAAATTTTTTTACTTTAAAACCTTTTTTCCTTTTAAATGAAAAATGGAAAACCAAACCTCCCAACCTTTTGCATTTTTAAAAAATCCCCCCCTTCCTTTTGAAAAGGTTTAAAAAAATGTTTTTGGGAATTTTGTTAATTTGAAAAGGGCCTTTGAAAAAGGTTTTTGGGGTTTTTATTTTTTTCCAAAAAGAAAATTTTTAACCCCAATTGTTTTTCATTTTAAAAACAAACAAAAATTTTTTAAGAAAAAATTTAATTTAAATTCTTTAAGGAATTTAATTTCAAAAAAAGTTTTAACACCCCAAAATTTGGGTTTATTAGTAAATTTTTTTATGTTAAAAACTTTTGCCCGTTTTAACAAATTCCCTTAAAAAGGAAAAAACTTTTGGGGAAAAGGAAGGTTTCCCAAAATTAAAAAACCTAAAGCAGGTAAGACTATTTTTCTTGGCAAAGCAGCTCCTTTAAGCCATTGTCTTCCCAAGCTGACAGATAATGTATCCCCTGGAATGACAACACAAACAAACCCAAATTGTTGAAAAAAGTCATTTCTTGTTTATATTGTGGCTTTACCCTGGGTGAAGGTAGAATGCTGCTTAGGGAAGAATCATACCTGTCTGGGACACAAATCTGAGAATTCAGTCATGTTTTCTTCATATAGTCCAGACAGGTTTCATCTCAAGTCATTCACCCCAACATGGACTGTGACAGAGTCATAATGGTACTTGTTGAGTAACTTGAGTGCATCAAGTGTGATTTGATGGATCCTTTGGGACCTAAAAAGGGAGCTGACTATGACCTTCTTCTTGTCCACCTATGGCCAAGACATTAAGGGTTTTTAGGTGTTTTGCCTTAGGGGGTTATTTGCTGAGATACTGGTGTTTGTGTTATGTGTATGGTTTCTATTTGCATTGCAGTGTGTGCAAGTGGTTTACATTTGGGAGGTCTCTGATCTTTTGGTAGGCTTCTAGTGAGTACCTTTGCTTATGTGGGTTTATGTCATGATCTCATTTTGTATTTGAGGTGAAGTGTGTGTCCTGAGAACCTGCATGACGTCTGGTTTGTTGTTATATGAGAGAATTGATTCCAGTTTCATAGTGTAATTATATGTCTGACATAGGATATTTGTTTGTTTTAGGAGTAAGTGGTTGTCAGTATACACGAGGCAATTACTACATTGCCTCAGGTTGCTCATGTCAATCAGTTGAACTGGTGAAAGGATGGGAAACTGCCCATCCAGTATAGCAGATTTTTACTGACTGTACTATTAGGGAAGGGATTGGGCTAGTCTTACCACTTTTTGTGCTAGGACTAACAAAAGTGCTTGTTCTATTGAGGGCTGTGGATCATAAATGTGGCAACAATGGTCTGTGCACTTACAGTGCAGTAGTTAAGCTTGGGAGGGTTCCACTGACAAATGTCTAGGGGAAAAATTGAGTTTCAAGTTGTTTTTGTCTATACAGGTCACCTATAGCCCCTGTTTTATGGTGTGCTGCAATGTGCAAATGAGAGGCTTAAATACTGGCAAAAATTAAGACAATTTTAAGCTAATCTACCAACCGGAAAGCACACAGTGAACCTTCCTCCAGCAATTCCCAACTCAGACAATATTGTATTCACACTCTTCTGCCATAGGGATGCGGGACCCCTTTCCTTAATGTAAGACAGATGATTTAGTGCTCAAGTACATCAATAATAGGCTAGTTTTAGTAGTTCTGTATGTAGTCTCTATGTTTTTAGGTACCCCCCAACATAGACTATGACAGAGTAAAAGTGCAGAGAAGTGCAAAAAAAATACTTACAGCCATTTTTGTGTTTCCCAGCTCAGATAGACCAGGTAAATACCTACTGATACCAGATGAACAATTCCAGTCTTTGTAATACAAAAGCATCAGTAAAGGAGTGTCCAGAATGAAATACTACCACAAGCAAATTTAAAAAGGTATGAAATGCTACCACAAACAAACTTAAAAGACATAGATGCAGCACTGTACTTTAAACAGCTTATAAAAGTGTGGTTATTCAATAAAAGTACTTTGCTTTGAATAAATACGCCAAGAGCTACTCAATTGTATATAATTTATAAAGGCACTAAAAACAAGATAAGCCCTCCAGTCAATAAAAGTATATTCAGAAATCTTAAGTGTTTCCTTAACCTCAACAGACCAGGTTAGCTAGATTAAGTAGAATGGACAATGGGAGGCAAATGCACTTTTTCAGTATAAGCACAAGGGAAAAAAAATTAGAAAGGAAGGACAAGTAAGTAATTCAGGATTCAACAGCAGTGTAGAAAAGGAGGAGCTTATTAAACTCAATTTACAGTAGGGGGTGGTTAGCTTAAAGGGACAATCCCAGTGTTTAAAATTCGGGTCCAACTTTAGGCTAATTAACTAACCCACTTTAAGTACCACAAATTCCCCACCCACAATGTCTTTGTTCCTGTAAGCCCTCAGTTCCAGTCTTGTTTCTCTTCCCACTGTGAATTATCTTTCCATTTTGGGTTTCCCCCAAGAAGTGGATGTATTTCCACTTCGAGTTTAATATTCTCTATTTTTCACAGTTTCTGTTTTTTAGGAATGCAATTTTCCTTATATCAGCAGCTTTGTTGTTCAGGGGCATTCTTTGCATCAAGTCAGAATATGTCTGGTGATCCTTTTTTTTTTTTGTGCATAACTTTGATTGTAAATTGCAGCTGCCGGTTGTTTCAGTCCTGTCTGCACTGTACACGATCGGCAAACAGGTACTGGCATTTAAATTTTGTCTAACAAAAAACTCTCTTGGTCGCTTAAACAGCAAGTAAGCTGCAGTTGCCGGTAGTCGATCACTTTTCATGGATGTAATCCAGAAGTTGGAATTGCATGTTTTAGTTTTTAAAATTAAAAGAAAGTGCCAGCTCCTGTGTCCGAATCACACTGTAGTGCAATTGCAAATCTGGATTGTATTAAATGTGGTGTGATCGGCAACGGGGAACTGCAGTTTACTTCCCAAAATTAAAGAAGCTGAAAACAGCAATCACGGAGCAGCTAAATGAGCTGATGCTACTCCTGCTGCAAGTCAGTATTCGCAGTAAGTTTCTGATAGTCAACTAATTATGTGCAAGGTCCATGACATTGCCATATATTTTCATGATTCCT
>NW_025057500.1:0-5761 GCF_019279795.1 Protopterus annectens | reverse complement strand
GCTTCTTTTCCCTGAGGGGGGCCCCCAAAATTTTTGGGGGGGGGCCCCCCCCCCGGGGGGGGTATAAAAGAACCAGGACGCCATTTCTTCAGTTTTTCTTGCCCCAGATGTCAGGTCCCCCCAGAAGGAAGGCAATACATAAATTAAATAATGCAATGCAATATAATAAAAAACAGTAGTTGCAAGCAAATCACCAAAAAAGAATCCCAAGAGGGGAAGGAGGGAAATTTGACTGCGGGTTTTGCACTCAACATCTACATTTATGGTAGGTACAAAACTGTACTATGTTCATCGCATACAGCTGCAGTCATAACAGATGGGTAGAATCCCAAAGCTAAGAAAGGGGTGGTAGGCACTAGGTGGAACTAGGAGGACCCAAAAAATGCCCTGCAAGACTGCAGTGGCAAAGCCTGCTCTAGATTTGGAGTATAATGGTGGGTTTGTAGTGTTGGAGAAGGTATGCACAGAACTCCAAGTGGCTGTTTCCCAAAATACCCTTGGTAGGAACCCTCTGAGGAAGGCTGCAGAGGTGGCTGTGGCCCTGTGGAGTGAGTCTTGCCTGTAGGAACAGTTTTGCCATGAAAGGAATAAAAAAGCATATGCAGTGGGCTATCCATTTTGAGATTGTTTTTGGAAATTGGTTTTCCTTGAGCTCCTTAAAAGGCCACAAAGCTGTTCTGATTTTCTGAAAGGCTTTGTTCTGTCCAAATAATAACGCAGTTTTTGGATGTCCAAGGAATGTAGTAATCTCTCCCTTTGTTTTGAGGATTGGGAAAAAGTAGGCAAATGTATGGCCTGATTTAAAGCTACCCTGGATACCAGGCATAAAGGAAGGGTTGGTTCGAAGAAACTCTGTCCTGATAAAATAAAAGGCGGGACAGCCATGGGGGCCCTGTAGTTCTGAAACTCTACGAGCTAAAGTGATAGCCAGAAGGAAAGCTTTTTTCCAGGACAAATATTGCAAATCTGATGAGGCAGCTGGCTAAAAAGGAAAAGTCAGTTTTTCCAGAATGAAATTTAGATCCCAAGCAGGTATTGGTTTTTTCCCTTTGGGAGGTCTTAAATTCTTACCCCCTCTGAGGAACTGTCTTAAGAGGGTGAGAGAATAAAGGAGGATCAGTGTTGTATTCTGCAGAAATGGCTGAGGCATGGATTTTGATGGAGGAGAATGAAAGTCCACTGCTTAGCAGCCCAAATATTGTATTTTGAGGTAAATTCATTTTTCCAGGTTCGGGCCCCTTTTCCCCATTCCAGACACAAAACCTTTCCTTTTTTGGAGTAAGCTTTTCTATTTGATGGCCTTCTGGCCTCCAAAATGACATCCTGCACCTCCTTGGAGAGTCCTGCTGTGATGCTAAGGAATTTCCATCCCTAGATTGAGTGTTTTTAGCTGACTGTGAAGAGTTTTGAAGCTGTGCTGAGTCAGAAGAAGAGGCATTACAGGCAGGGTCCATGGAGGGGAATGAGTCAGGCTCCTCAGGAGTGGGTACCAGTGTTGCCTTGGCCATTTGGAGCAATGAGATCATCTTTGGTCTGTCTGCTCTGGTTAATAAAACTTTGGGCAGCAGAGGAAGAGGGGGAAGGCATAAACTGTCATTGATGTCCAACTGAAAGAGAGAGCGCCATTTCCCCGGGCCCTTTTGGAGGGAAAGGGTCCTTGAGCAGAATTTTGTCAATTGATGATTTTGTGGGAGGCAAAGAGATCTATGTCGGGCCCTTTCCCCCATTCTTGGATTATTTCTGTAAAATTTTTGGATGCAACTTCCATTGGGTGGATCTGTCATATTCTGCTTAGGTTGTCTGCCAGCGTTTTTCCTTGCCTGGCAAGTACTGTGCTTGTAGTTCCATTTGTAAGTCCAGGCCATGTTCCAAAGGACATGGCCAGTCTGCATAGGGGTAGAATGTGTTCCTCCCTGTTTGTTTATGTACCACATAACTGTGGTGTTGTCTTCTTATCAATAGTTGACCTGGTTGAGAAGGTCCCTTTAAAGCTATAATAGCATTTATTACTGCTAGCATTTCTTTTGATTGATGTGAAGGTGCTTTTCTTTTGGGACCATTTGCCCTGAATGCAGGGCTGTCATGTGCCCCCCCGGCTAGTCCGAGGGCCTTTTTGATGACTTGATTTGCTTGAGGCTTGCTGAATGGAAGACCTGTGTTTGTTTTCATGCTTGAGCCCACCACAGAAATTCCTTTGAGACATGGAATTAGTGGTATTATTGTTTCCAAACTGTGGCTGTGTTGAGACCATATGTTTTTAGGTACCATTGAAATTTCTCATATGCAGCTTTGCACATGGGATTAGTAAGATGCAAGATGCCATGAATCCCAGAGCCTGCAGGATTTTCCTTGCAGTCAGCCTGGTGAATTTGCCAGTTTTGAAGTATTGAATTAGTTGCCCTGCTTCTCTGGCGTGAGGTAGGCCATCTGGGTGTTTGTGTCCAAACTGGCCCCCGGAAAATTATTTTGAGAGGGTATTAGCCTTGATTTCTTTTGTTGACTGTGTATCCCAGAGAGTTTAATAACAATTACATAAGCCAGATGTTTCAGAAGAATGTGCTTGCTGTGCTTGGGTCAGGCAGTCGTCCAAATAAAGGGGATATTTGTATCCCTTGAAGTCTGCAGTAGGCAATTACTGATGCCAGGCATTTTTAATACTCTGGGCAGTAGATAAGCCAAAGGGCAATGCAGAGAATTGATAATGGGTTGAACCTGCAAGAAATCTGAGGTATCTTCTGCAATTTTGTCTGATTGGGACATGCAGGTATGCCTCCTTGAGGTCCAATGTTACCAGCCAAGACTCCTTGCCCAGCATGGGAAGAAGTTTCTGTAGAGTGAGCATCTTGAATTTTTGAGTAGAATGTGTTTAGGATGGAAGGGCCAAAATAGGTCTCCAATCTTTTCCCCTTTCCCTTTGGACCAGAAAAAGCTGGAATAAAACCTTGACCTTGTTCGTGTAGGTACCTCTTGAATAGCTTTCATGTTTATAAAATCTGAAATTTGTTTTGTGCCTCTGCCCTTTGATTGTGTGGCAGGTTTGGCATGTCTCATTTTTTGGGAAAGGGGATGAAATGGAATTTGTAGCCTCTGTTTATAATGTCCAGGATCCATTTGTCTTTGTGACAATATGCCAATTTTTGAAATAATGCCAGTTTCCTCCTAACTGCCATTTGAGACCTGGTTGGCATGCAAAGGGAAAGTCATTGGTTTGCTTTCTGAAAGATTGTGAGTTGTCCTCACCACCTCTTGTGTAGGAGCTTGCCATTGTCTGCCTCACGATCCTTTGGGTTGTTTTCCCCCGGCGCCTGTATCTCCTCTTTGGGGTCTGTCCGTGGCAGGAAAGGACCAGTTTTTTTAAGGCCAATTTCTACTAAACGTGGGTTGAACCTGAGAAATCTTTCACAGTTTGCATTGATTTAGCTTTTCCTCCATTTTCTTTAAAACCTCCTCAGCATTGCAAAATAGTACATCCTTTTTAAGAGGGGCTCTAGTAATTTAGCTTTGACATGATCGGCAAGGTTTGTTCCTTGAGCCAGGCATGTCATATGACTGAGCCTGTAACAGCAGCTCTACATGTGGCCTCTAGAGCATCAAAACCACATTGTAAGGTATGTTTACCCACTTGTTCTGCACTATGCATCAAATCCTGCAACTCCTTCAAGTCTGGTTGTTCAGGTTGTGATATTTTACTTTTCAATATAACAGAAACTGTTGGTATTTAAGCATATAAAACTGACAGTTTAAGGCCCTCATGGTTAAGGTAGCCGAGGTATATACCTTTTTTCCCCACCTTTCTAAGGATCTGGAATCTCTCTCGGAAGGCAATGGATTTTAGCAATGGAGCCTTAACCCCCTTGGGCCCTGTGAGATGGTTTCGGGTCAGAAATGGCTTTTGTAAGAAATTGGGGGAGTCAGGAACCCTGTAGTACCTGTCAGGCTTAACGGGAGCTGGAGGTAGAGATCCGGTTAAGGCAGGCCTCGAAAACATCATCTAGGATGTCCAAGACAGGAGGTATAGCCAGAGGCCTGTGCTGGGGTAACAAAAGAAATTCCCTAGCCTTTTCTTGGAATCTGAAAAACCTGGCCTTCCCAGTGGAAGTGTTCCCTTAAGGTATGCAAAAAAGAAATCCTCAGGGGATACAGAAGGAATGGGCCCCCTGCATCAGAGTCTTCAAAAGGGGGGTAAGTGTTTGTCATCAGATGTTCTGAAATAATGGACCCTGATCAGAGGAGGGGAATTTTTCCACTCTGGGCCTTTTGTCCGGGCTGAGAAACCCTTTGGAAATTTAAAACCTCAGCCAAAACATCTGTTTTAGGCATGGGGCCTGGGGATGGGCCCCGGTTTTCTTTTGGGGGCATGGTTGCTTTAGACTTAGTGAAAGCCTTGATGGAGAAAGAAGAGGAAGGTCTGAAGACACCTTGAGTGGAGGTGGACCTGTCCACATTCGGGTTTAAACCCAAGAGTGGCTTCGGTATCTGTAGTCGGGTGGGGGGAGCCCACTCACGGGAGACCCCGCCAAAGAATGCCCCGGGTAGTCAGGGCTGCGGGGGCCCCCTGAAAACCCGGGCCCCGTAGTCGGCTTTGGCGTGGTGTCGGTAGAGGCCGGGGCCCCTTTGGCCCTTTGTCCTTTTTAGACAAAACGTCGGAGTACCCCGGATAGTTAAATGTTTTCCAAAAATGCTGGGCAACTCCCCCGACGCTTAATAGGTTTTGTTGAATGTAGCACAAAGGACAGACCGAGAGGTTTCTGGGCCTAAACAAGGTATACAGAGGGAATGGAAATCCTTATGCGGTATTTGCTTCCCACAAGAAATAAAATTTATTAACTTTGTCTGACATCGGTCTGAGGCAAGAAAAGTTTCAACGGGTACTTAGCTTTCAGAAGACTTCGCCAAAATTTTTTCGTAATCTCAGGAGTCCCCCGCATTTGGGAACTGCTTCTGCTTGGGCACCGGCAAGAAAGACTGAAGAAAATGGCGCCGGCTGGCTTTTTTACCCCCGTCGCACTGATGTCAGGGGAAAAAGCGACAACAACCGGGACCTAGACTTTGGAATTCGGCCGACCGAGGACCCGCCTGACGGCAGGAGAACCCATCTGTTATGACTGCAGCTGTATGCACGATGAACATCTTTGAGAATTTTTGAACCACATCTTTCCCCCTCACTGAGCCTTGGGATAAGACCTTGACGGGAGGGAAAAACGGACTCCCATGGCAGACGAGGCCTTTCCCTCTTGCTCGCACCTGGTGAGTGTGTCTTTGACTTTGGTCCCGAACAAGGAGGAACCATCGAAGGGGGCATCAGTAAAGGAAGAATTAAAGGCCTCCAAAAAGACACAAAAGGCTTGCCTCCTGAGGGCCCCCTGAACTAGCCCTACTTGCTCCCCCTGAAAATCAGCCTGGACAGTTAAAAGGGGTTGAGGGGAGAGAGCTGAGCTTTACAGTCTGAGCCACCGCCTCAGGCAGTACCCCTTAGAGTATCTCCTAACTCCAAGGAGATCTCTGGAGCCGCATGAAAAGAGACAAATAATTCAGCCCACAAGGTAAAGGTCACTGAAGACAGGACGCTTCCCATACCGATCCATAGTCCTAGACCCCTTTTTAAGGGGGTGGACTGGGGGAAAAAGGGGGAAAAAAATTCAAGCAAAACCCCCCCTTTTTCCCCCCCGTGGGTTTTTGGCCAAGGGGGGGGGCCCCCCAACCACCAAATTAAGGCATTCCCAGGGGGAAACCCCCTTTTTTTTCCCTTTGTCCCAAAAAA
>NW_025057499.1:0-6272 GCF_019279795.1 Protopterus annectens | reverse complement strand
ATCTTCACAAATCCTTATCTGTTTAAAAACTTTCATTTGACTCTGTAGTGTTTTGCTGTCTTAGGCTATTGTATAAACTGAAACATTTACTCTGTGTAATTATCTCTTGGCTAGTTGGGCTGGTTCTTTTGTGTTCTTGAAAAAAAAGTTGTTGTTCTGGTCTTGCCCTAATTTTGGTTCTTTTTGCACACAGTGCAGGCTGGAGAAGTTGTTTGACCCTGAGCTACAAAATATAAGTATCTTTTGATTATTTTACAGATTACTGTTTTTATAATTTAATATATATAAAGCACTTTGTCTATTCAGAATCTTCACAAACCCTTATCTGTTTAAAACTTTCATTTGTCTCTGTAGTGCTTTGGTGTCTTAGGCTATTGTATAAACTGAAACTTTTACTCTGTGTAATTATCTCTTGGCTAGTGGGGCTGGTTCTTTTGTGTTCTTGAAAAAAAAGTTGTTGTTCTGGTCTTGCCCTAACTTTTTTTTGTTTTCACACAGTGCAGGCGGGAGTTGTTTGAAAAATACTACAAAATATAAGTATTTTTGATTATTTTACAGATTACTGTTTTATAATTTAATATATATAAAGCACTTTGTCTATTCAGAATCTTCACAAATCCTTATCTGTTTAAAACTTTCATTTGACTCTGTAGTGCTTTGCTGTCTTAGGCTATTGTATAAACTGAAACATTTACTCTGTGTAATTATCTCTTGGCTAGTGGGGCTGGTTCTTTTGTTTTTGAAAAAAAAAGTTGTTGTTCTGGTATTTAAGGCCTAATTTTGTTTTTTAATTTAATATATATAAAACTTTGTCTATTCAGAATCTTCACAAATCCTTATCTGTTTAAAATTTTTGACTCTGTAGTGTTTTTGGTGGCTTTGCATTTTAGTAACACCTCCCAGTCTAGTGTCATTAGCTCATTCTTCTTAAAAAGAACATTTGATAAGGCCTTCTGTTCCTCCTTTTTCCTTTTCAAAAGTAAAACAAAACTTTTTTTTTTTTTTCCTGAACCTTCTTGTGTTCTGACTGTCCTTCTCAAACATATTGGAAATATACAGTATATTTCAGAGCATTTGTTATAACTGTATTTGCTATAACTGATTTAAGTATTTTTTCTGGCTTTTTTAATATTTACCTTGCGACTGCATTTGCCTGTTTATACAGCTCTGCATTCTATTTAAACTGTTTTTTTGTTGATTAACTTTTCCCCTTAAAAGTTATTTGTTGCTTAATTTTACCTGTAGGCTAACACACTCAAGGGGCTAAACTTTTTTTAGCATTTACTGTCTGTTTTTTTTCCCTTTTCTCTGTAAAAAAAAAAATCTGTTTTCCCACCTTACTGAACTAGAGTAGTCCAGTTTCAGAGTTGCTGATCCCTGGGCTTTGTTTTTAGTTCCTGTTACTGATCCTTGCCTTATTAGGAAGGAGGGGAAATTTCTTTGCTTACCAGTGGGAGTGGGAAGCACTGAGCAGCCTTTTGTCCTTGGTGAAGTTTCAGCCAAAAACTAGTAGTCCATTGGTGTTTTGGGGCCCTTTGTTTTAGCCCCTGTTAAAAAACCGTCCTTTTTCCCTTTAAAAGAAGTTTTGGGTCCTGGAGTGAAAGCACGAGAGCGAGTGATTTCACCAGAATAAGTATTTTTTGGCTTTTCCCCTTTATTAAAAGTTTTCCCTTTTTTACTGCATTTTAAGGTTTTCTCATTTTCCTGATTGCACAAGACAATTGTTCAAATTGTTTTGTGGCTCCCTAAAGTGCTGATTTCGTTTATGCATTTATGTCTGTTTTTCCTTATCCTTAAAAAAAAAAAATTTTGTTTTTTTACAACTAAGTGTCCGTTTCAGATTTGATCCCGGGGCTTTTTTTTATTCCTGTTAATCCTTGCCTTATTGGAAGGGGGGAAGTTTCTTTGTTTACCTGGGGGGGGGAAGCACTGACGCCTTTTGGAGGGAAGTTTCGCCAGTAGTAGCCATTGGCGTTTTGGGGCCAATTTAGTTTCACCCCCGAAAAACAGGTTTGCGTTGGGATTCCCTGTTCCCAAAAGGCGCTTAAACAAGGTTAAACTATTCGGCCCTAAATTCCACTCTTCAAATTTTCCTTAGAACTACCTTCCTCGAGCTGTACTGCTGATCTAACCAGCATATCCTATAACTGAAAAGTTCATCTCTACTTGATTCCCAAGTAGAGTATTCTCTATCTGTAAAGCCTAGCACTTACTCCTACAGTACTTGCACCTTGATAAAGCACTCTTATTATAGATAGTCCCCCACCAGCCTAAAACCCACTTCCCGGGTCCTTTGAAAGTCTCTTTATCTACTACTTCTAGTATGTCGAGGGATCAGTTGCTAGTGTCCTCTACAGCTCAACTGGTGAACCTGGGGAAAATTGAGGGCAATTTCCCTGCCGACAATCCTCTCCTTCTCCCACAAAACACAAATACATGCGAGATGCAACTTTGGGCCAAACTGGAGGCTGAGCTCTCTCAACATAGGACTGGCAAGACCAGACAGGAGGAGAAGGTAACCACACAAAATACCCCAGTCACACATGGTACCATCACAACTTCAAATCATAAAATACTCACAAAAGACTTGAGGCTCTGATCTTTTCAAAACAGCAGAGGCCACCAAAGCAGATACCCAAACAACTACCCCCCCGACCCAACACATGCAACACATAGACCACACAGTCAGAGTGTCAAACAGTCACAGCCCTTAAGGCCAAACCCAGACACACTTGTCATTGGTGATTCCATAGTCAGACACACGGGCCCCCCGCTCACCAGACTGAGTAAGGAGAAGGTCACAGTAAGCTGCCTGGGGCGCTAGAATCCGCCACATAATGCAAGCACTCAGGTCTCTCAACAGCAGGTAAAACGACTCAGTCATTGTCCACTGGTGTAAACCCTGAGATGTACCTCCTTGGACTACATAAAAAGGGACATCGAGGAGCTCTCTGATTATGTAGCCCAGGTAGGTATGACCCTGACTTGAGCAGTATCCTACCTTCACCTAGAATGATGCCACAATACAGTGATAAGATGTTCAGCTTTAATAATTGGCTTAAATTCTGGTGTCATTCAAAGGGATCCAATGTCTGTTTTTGGGATGACATGCTGGACAACCACCGGCCCCCAAGGGGGCTTGCACCTGTCACCCTGGGCTTCCGGATATTGGCAAAAGGGTCTTGCCCCCCCAAAAGTGCCTTTTTAGGCAAGGCTCAAATTCTAAACCTACCACCCTAGAACACCAAAAGGAAAAAACTAAGGGTAATGCTGCTCAATGCCAGAAGTCTCATCTCAAGATGCACCCTCGAGGCCCTTCTCAAGATGGCGAACATCCATGTCTGTGCTGTGGCAGAAAACCTGGTCCAAGGCCCCGAGAGCACCCCCGCACCAACAGGGTTTTCCCCCTATCATGGGCCCCCCAAAAACCGGACAACACCAAGAAAGGGGGGGTCCATATTCATAAAGGACACCCACACCTCAAGGTTGGTAACCCCTGCATCGGAGACCATCCAGGTGCAATTAACCATAGGCAAGACTGCTCTGCAATTTGTAGCATGTTACAGGCCACCCTTCAAACTCAGGAACCTCACATGGCCTTCCTGAAAACATTGGAGGGATAAATGTATCTCCAAACACCATCATACTAGGTGACTTCAACTTCCATAATATAGACTGGAACACTACTCCAAGCCCGAACACTCTAGCAAAAGATTCCTGGGTTCATAAACTCAAATATGAACAACCAAGTCTTACACCATCCCCACAAGGAAAACATGCTTGATCTCATCATCACCGAACATGGGATCAAAATGGTACAACACCGGTATACCCCTCACTGAAGGATGGATCATAAACTAATCTGGCTGGAGGATTCTCATCCCTTCCCCACCTGGAAACAAAAAAAGACCACAGTGAAAAACTTCTCAAAAGCCCGATTTCACACTTCTAAAAACTAATTGTGGTCTCCTTTAAGCCCTGAGCCAGTGGTAAACATTACTCCAAACAGCTATCGCCTGTTATAGCCTGCTTTTCTACAGGACTGCATGGATCAGGCAATCCCAAAACAAAACTGAGACTCTCTCCTTGCAAGCAGCATCAAGTCCGGTGGACCCACAGCCATAAACAAGCTGCAACAAAGGAGGAAGCTACTACTGAATGAAACAAAATCCTTCAGAAAGAGTAAGACGCAGCACAGTCATTATAAGTAAAAAAACTAACGAAACTCTCATAAAATCATCCAAATAAATTTTGAGAGAAAAATGGCCAAGACTCTAAAGACAATCATGAGCCTTCTTTATTATGTTAGAAACCTAGGAGGAAACTCCCAGATATACTCAGAAATTAGTTCAAAAATGATGTGAAAAATTACTGAACCTGCACACATTGCTAACATACTGCACAACGACGGAGTTCAATTAAACTCCCCCTCTTTAGAAATGTCTATTCCAGAGGATTGTAGCCCCAAACATCTCGCTTAGCTGAAACTGCCTCACTGAGCCAAAAAACACAGCATCCATGGGACGGTGGTGACACAGCTGTTAACTGTGAACTCAACGAGGAATTAAACCCACAGTTAGGACAGCTGTTTAATCTTAGCCTCACCTCAGGATCTCCCAAAGGGGTGGCGCCCGGACTGTGGTCCCACTTCATAAGGGCGGTGCCTCCCAACCCCGGAAAAAATTAGCTTGACAAGCCTTATCTGCAAAGCCATGGAGAGGATCATAATGGAACTCATAAATAAAGACATAGGGAACTTGCAGACTTTGGATCCAACCCAGTTTGGCTTTGTCAAAGGCAGATCCTGCCTCTTAAACTTGGTTGACTTTTTTAGACAGTCACCAAGGCCATTGATGAGGGGAAAAGGGAGTCCATACAGCCTACCTCGACCTGGCAAAGGGACACAATACCCCACTCAGGTATCATCGAAAACTCATCAGCTTGAATGTAAACCCATACATCACAAGATGGGTTGCAAACTGGCTAAGTGACAGAACCCACAGGGTCAGAGTTGCTGGAGCCATGTCAGACTCAAAGCCTGTCACAAGTGGTGTCCCACAGGGCTCAGTCCTGGGTCCACTCTTGTTCGGCATCTACTTTTCTGAAGTACAAGCAAACACAGGAGGGTTATGGCTGACAAAGTTTGCAGATGACTGCAAACTGGGGTATAGTCGAAAACACAACTGACACAGATATCCCCCAGAAGGGGCCCCCAGAAACGGATAACTGGTGCCAGAGCCCTGGCCCGAAGTTAAACGCCCAAAAAAGCATAGTCATACCCCTCGGGGAAAAAAAAGTTACCCCCAGCTACCCTATAGGTGGCAAACCCCTGAGCACAGAAGAAGTCATCAGGGGTCCGGGGGCCCAAGTTGACAGTAGCCTTGTTTGACACTCATGTTGCTAAAGTAGTTAGGAAAACCTTCTATATGCCCACCTGATCATGAAGGGATTCACATCTAGATCAAGGGAGGTCATGCCCCTGTACTCATCACTCATTAGACCTATGATTGAGTACAATGCCCGTTGGAATGTATCTGACCAGACACCTGCTGCAGCTTGAAAGGCCCCAAAAGTTCCTCACCAAAAGGATAAAGGGTCTCAAAAAAATGTCTTATGCTGCCCGACTGAAAGAACTCCAGCTCTATTCAGTCTCATACCGCTTGCTCAGAGGTGACCTGTGCCTGACATATAAGGCCATGTCAAACCCAGATTTGATGAATATGCTTCACCTCAAAAAATCTAGATCCCTCAGAACCACAAGGGTGGGAGACTTAAA
This sequence comes from Protopterus annectens, assembly GCF_019279795.1. Lineage (NCBI taxonomy): Eukaryota > Metazoa > Chordata > Ceratodontiformes > Protopteridae > Protopterus > Protopterus annectens. Next base: position 496 of record NW_025057499.1, on the reverse strand, counting down.
CCTTGACACGGTTATAAATAGAACGTGCTGGAGGGACAGATTCATCACCCAGAAACTCCCTATGCTGTGGAACAAAATCCCGGTACATGTGAGGCTGAGCACCTCGCTGGCCTTGTTCAAGAGGAATCTTGACCAATGGATGGGAGATCGCAGATATACCCCCGGGATTACTTCAGTGTCACTGCTTGACAGAGGCACAGAAAAATGATAGGCATAGTTTTTATTCAAACTAAAGGGGTGGCGAAAGCCACATAACTATGGGCTAGGCTTATAAATGCCCTTGGGCAGATAGCCTAGTATGAACCTATGAACCTATGAAAGACAAAACACTTCAGAAGAACAAAGAGCAATGTTAGGACCAGAAGACAGAGAAACTGTGTGAATTGCATTTATAACTGGGCCATCTGACTGAATGGGATGACAAAAGCAGGGTAGAATTGCTGGGAAAGGGATATGTCATACAGATTTATATAGCAAAAAAAAATTTAAATTTTAA
>NW_025057498.1:0-6225 GCF_019279795.1 Protopterus annectens | reverse complement strand
GCGTTGAATTGTCAGTTTCACATGCTAAAATATCAAAATTATCTTTTTTGAAATCTAAGGTGGATGCTTTGGCGGAAGGTATTGAGTGTAAGAGTTGCTGGATTTAGTTCATGTGTCTGAACAAGTGGGTAAGCATTCTTTGCAATGTGGTTTTGATGCTGTACAGGCCTCCTCGAGGGTGGCTGCCACTAGTTCTGTTCTTGGGGCATGCCTGGTTGAGGGATCAGAATTTAGCTGAGCATGTTAAGACAAGATTTTGGATGCTCCTTTACAGTCTGATGTGTTGTTGGTTCCCTGTGGAAGCAGTTTTAAAGAAAATGGAGGACAAAGCTAAGTCTATGCAAACTGTTAAAGATTTTTGCAGGTGCAGCCACAGTTTAGTAGAAATTGGCCTACTAAGGGATGGACATATCCTGCTTATGATTCCCAGTCTAGGGGTAGGTCTAGGCGTGGTAGGGGCAGAGCTCAAGGTTCTTTTAGGCCTAGAACAGGAGTTCACCTGCTCAGACTTCTGGTGAGGGCAGGGGTCAGTCCTTTCGTAAACAGACCCAATGACCTGCCTTTTCAGCTGCCAGTAGATTCTCGTCTGGCAGCCCCTTTTGGGAGGAAGACTGTCTCTTTTCAAAGAAAATTGGGATTTAATTACTCAAGACAGATGGGTGTTGGATATCATTCACCACGGTTACAGGTTTTATTTCCATACATTGCCCCTTTCAAAGGCATGCCAGACGTTCCTCCTCCACAAAGGAAAGAGGCTCACAAGCAAATTTCTCTGTTACTCCAAATAGGGCCATTCAGCCAGTCCCTGTATCAGAAAGGGGCCTAGGATTTTATTCTGCCTGTTCCTAGTCCCAAAAGAAGGGAACACGTGGAGACCAATTTTGGATTTATCTATCCTCAACACTTATCTGGACATTCCCAAGTTCAAGATTTTGGGCGTTACAACAGCTTTTACCTCTGCTGGGCAAAGATCACTGGATGGTAACTTTAGATCTCAAGGAAGCTTACCTTCATGTGCCTATAAGACTAAGTTGCAGGAAGTATCTGCGTTTTCGAGCTGTAAATTCTCATTATCAGATCTCTGCATTGCCCTTTGGCTTATCTACTCCCAGAGTATTCACAAAGGTTCTGGCCCCAGTGATAGCTTACTTCAGGCTAAAAAGGGAAATTTAAATCTATCCTTACGGCGACTGCCTGATTCTGGCTCAAGAAAAAGGGAAAACCTTCTACAGCATCTGAAATATGTTATAGCAGTGCTAAGATGCCTAGGGTATTCTGTGAGCGAAATAAAGTCCGGTCTAGTACCCTCTCAAGACATGTGTTTTCGGGGTGTGAGACTGAATACAGCAGCCCGGTGGCCTTTTTTACCCCCGGCAAAAAAAAAAGTCTATCCCCTTTCTTCCATCAACTATCTCATCAGTCCGTGCTGACTGCAAGGACAGTCCTTCAAGCATTAGGGTTCATGGCATCTTGTATTCTGGTGCTTCCCAATGCCAAACTGCATATGAGGAAGCTGCAATGGTATCTCAAAATGTATGGACACAGCACTGCCAGGATTTGGACACTGTCATTCAAATAATACCTTGCCTTCAAAAAGAATTTTTGTGGTGGGCTCAGGAATGTCACCTAAACAAGGGACTCTCTGTGACCCCGGCCAGAGGCGAGTCAGATTTTAACGACAGATGCCTCGGACATTGCTTGGGGAGCTCATCTAAATGGAAAGTGGATACAAGACAAGTGGCCTGCCAGACTACAGCATCTACATATCAACATGAAGGAGATGTTAGCAGTCCAGTTTGCATTAATGGCTTTCAAGGAGTTACTTCTTCCAGGGCAGGTGTTGATTCTAACAGACAACACAACTGTCATGTGGTACATCAACAAACAAGGGGGAACACATTCTTATCCTCTATGCAGGCAGGCAATGATTTTATGGGAGACTGCGCTCAGCTTGCAACTAACTCTTCAGGCAAGGTTTCTGCCGGGAGCACAGAACTCCTTAGCAGATGTGTTAAGCAGACAAATCATGGACCCCACGAGTGGAAACTGGATCTTCATGTATTTCAGAAATTGACAGTGTCATGGGGAACTCCAGACATAGATCTGTTCCTTCTCCACTAAACCACCAGCTGCCAAAGTTTTGCAAAAAGGGGGTTTCATCACACAGCTTGGAAAGTGGATGCTCTGTCTTTCAGTTGGAAAAATCTTCATGTGTATGCCTTTCCACCTCTGCCTCTTCTTCCAAAGGTGCTCTTAAAGGTCAGACAAGACAAGCCAAGGATGATTTTAATAGCTCCAGATTGGCCTCGGCAACACTGGTACCCACTACTAAGGAGTCTGGTAAGGAAGCCTCCATGGCCTTTACCTTTGATTCCACATCTGTTATCTCAGAAGGACGGTCATCTGCTCAATGTCAAGCTTCACTCTCTTCATCTAACAGCCTGGCATATTCTGTGTTGAAGAACAGCAGGTCTCAACTTCCTCAACAAGTTTTAAATGTGATTATGGAAGCTAGAAGACCTAGTACCAGGAAAGTGTATGCAGAAAAATGGAAGAGATTTTTATTTTGGAGTACAGCAAAGAATTTGGAGATTTCTGAGCCTAATTTGAGTGTGGCTCTTCAATATCTTACTGAGTTACTGGACAAAGGTTTGTCCTTCTCTTCCATTAAGATTCATGCTGCAGCAATTTCAGCTCACTATGATTGTGACCCACCATTTTTTTCGCATCCTTTGTTCAAGCAGTTTCTTAGAGGGGCAAAGAATATAAGACCCACGTAGAGCTCCTACTCCTGCTTGGGATCTCAATTTTGTGTTGGAAAAACTTACTCTACAACCTTTTGAGCCTGCGGCTACTGCTGAATTGAAATACTTGTCATGGAAGACTGCTTTTCTGTTGGCTATTACTTCTGCAAGAAGGGTGTCTGAGTTGCAGGCCCTTATGGCAGTAGAGCCCTTTTTTGATTTTCCATAAGGATAGGGTATCATTACGTACTAATCCTTCCTTTATGCCTAAGGTGGTTTCTAGTGTGGCTTTAAACCAAACTATTCATTTGCCTACTTTTTATGCAGACCCCCAAAATAAAGGGGAAAAGATTTTGCACACTTTAGATGTACACAGGCAATTGCGTTATTATTTAAGCAGGACTAAGGATTTTAGGCAGTCTCAGCAGTTGTTTGTTTCTTTTGCTTTGATTTTGGGCAAGCCTGTGTCAAAACAAACTATTTCTAGGTGGATTGGGTTTTGCATTGCATTTTGTTATTCCCATCATGGCAAGGAGATTCCAGCTGGGATTAGGCCTCATTCCACTAGGGCTACTGCCACTTCAACAGCATTTCTAAGGGGGGTGGCAACTAAGGATATTTTGGAGGCAGCTACTTGGAGTTCAGTGCATACTTTCTCTAAGCATTATCACCTTCCTCTCTACTCTAAGTCTAGGGCTGGTTTTGCCACAGCTATTTTGCAAGGCATGTTGTCAGCTCCTGCTTCTTTATGATTTGCCAGCCTCCCTTACCTCTGCTTTGGGATTCTACCCAATAGTTAGGACTGCAGCAATGTGGAATGAAGAACATAGTACAGTTTTGTACCTACCATAAATGTAGATGTGCGAGGATCCACATTGCTGCAGCCCAATTCCCCCCTTTCCCCCTCTGTGTTAGGGGTGGTTGTGTAGGTGAGGTTATATGCTGATAATTTTGTATATATTGTACATTTTTTTGGTGCAGGTATATTGGGCCTTGTCTTTTTAGGGACTTCTGACATCTGGGGCAAGAAAAGACTGAGGATATGACGTAGGTCATGCGCATTAGTACCCTGGCGTACTGCCGTCAGTTTAATGCGCCCCGACCGGCGTCAAAAACTTTTGGTATTCGGGCCGACTGGACAGCGGACTACCCAATAGTTAGGACTGCAGCAATGTGGATCCTCGAACATCTACATTTATGGTAGGTACAAAACTGTACTTTTCTTTTTTTTTTGCTATTAAAATGCGGCATGCCAAATATTCAAGTAATGATTGTAACCTGCTAGTACAATGATCTACCATGTGTTTTGTAATAAAACTGCTTATAGTGCTACTCCCTTTTAAAAATGCATTCTTTAACTGCTGTTCATATATGGAATCTTGTGTTTGATCTTCAGGAACCTGCATTCCACAGTGATTATTAAAACATTCTAGTAATCTGGCATAATACCGGTCAATAGTTTCACCTTCTTGTTGGATGCATTGATTAATGCAAGTCCAGTCTGCCCTCGGTTTCCATTTTTTAGATCGGGCTGTAAGACCTTTTTCTCTGGGGTCTAATTCTGCACTGCTATGTGGGAGGGGTTTTTGCGCAGCGTCACAGGGATTCTAGTTCCCACTAATCATACACCAATCTGGCCCTACAATTTGTCTAATTACTTTTTCTATTTCTTCTCCGTTTAGATGATAACTCAGCCTCATTCCTTGTAAATCTTCTGAGAATTTTCTGAAATTAACTTTTGGATGGGGAATTCCCTCAGTAGCTTTCCGGATATCTTCGGGAGTTCAAGGTCTATACACTAAGATAGTTTGGTCCTGATTCTCTTGACCTGCCTGAGGATTAGGCACTTCTGTAAGTGGGCATATTTCTTCTTCACTTATAGATTGTGAATTCTTTATTTTCCATAACTCGATACCTTCTTCTGGGTTACCTGCCTTTGTTCGGGACCTGGTCTCGACAGGATCTCTAATTTTAGCCAGTTTTAGTTTCATAATATCTCTATCCACAGGATATGTGGAGTGGACTAACTTGTTCACTTGCTTCATATTCTGGAAAAGGAGGTGCTGATGCTATTACTAAGATGTTCATCGTGCATACAGCTGCAGTCATAACAGATGGGTTCTCCTGCCGTCAGGCGGGTCCTCTCGGCCGAATTCCAACGTCGAGGTCCGGCGTCAGATGTCGCACTTCTTCCCTGGCGTCAGTGCGACAGGGGTAAAAAAGAACCAGCGCCATTTTCTTCAGTCTTTTTCCCGCGGTCGAAGCAGAAGCAGTTAAGTGCCGTCGGCCAGCTCCTGAGATTACAAAAATTTGGAAGGTCTTCTTAAAAGCTAAGTACCCGTTGAAACTTTTCTTGCCTCAGACCGATGTCAGACATAGTTAATAATTGTATTTCTTGTGGGAAGCAAATACCGCATAAGGATTTCCATTCCTCTGTATACCTTGTTTAGGCCCAGACCACGGCGTCTCGGTCTGTCGCTTTTGTGCTACATTCAACAACGCACTATTAAGCATGGAGTTGCCCAGCATTATTTTGGGAAAGCATTTAACTATATATGGTTGGATACTCCGACTCCGGTTTTGTCTAAAAAGCAAAGACAAGGACCGACACTTTGAGGTCAGCGGCCTCTACCACGCCAAAGGGCTACGGGGGTCCGGTTCTCAGCGGCATCAGCCCTGATTACAGGCACACATCTTGGCAGTGTCTCCTGTACCAGGGCACAGGCTCCTCGGCCCACACCCTGACTACAGATACCAAAGCCACCTTGGCATTGAAACACAGAATGTGGACAGGTCCACCTCCACTCAAGGTGTCTTCAGACCTTCCTCTTCTTTCTCCATCAAGGCTTTCACCAAGTCTAAAGCTGCCATGCACCCTAAGAGACCAGCTACACAGGACCCATCTCCAGGCCCCATGCCTAAAACAGATGCTTAAAATGGCTGAGGATTTAATTACTCTAATCAGAGGTTCTCAGCCACCTCGGACAAAGCCCAGAGTGGAGGAAGATTCCCCCTCCTCTGATCAGGGCTCCATTATTTCAGAGCACTCTGATTATCAGGAACAGTCTTACTCTCCTTTTGAAGACTCTGATGCAGAGGAATCATTCCTTCTGTATCCCCCTGAGGATTACTCATTTGGGAAACTCTGCATACCTTAAGGAACACTTCCACTGGGAAGGCCAGGATTATTCAGATTCCAAGAAAAGACTCAGGGAATTTCTTTTGTTACCAGCACAGGCCTCTGGCTATACCTCCTGTCCTTTGGGCATCCCAGATGATGTTTACTCTGAGGCCTGCCTTAACCTGGACTCTCTTCCCCCAGCTCCAGTTAAGCCTGACAGGTACTACAGGGTTCCTGACTCACACCAATTTCTATACAAAAGCCATGCTGCTGACCGAAACCATCTCACAGGGCCCCCAAAGGGGGTTAAGGCCTCCATTGCCAAAAAACCCTTGCCTTCCAGAGATTCAGATCCTTAGA